>NC_040042.1:683922-828551 GCF_003713205.1 Coffea eugenioides
CGTAGCAAAATTACCAGGAAATGGGCTTCTTTGGTAATCCCTCCAATCTGTAGATTGATGGGAAGTTTTGCTTCAACTTCTTGATGAAGATCATAATCATCAGGAGAAGGCTCCATCATCCTCCCAGCCACCATCTCCGCTATATTCAAGGAGGCCCTTCCAATCACCACCAATTTACCCTTGCTGCTCTCTGTCTTCTTCTTCTTCTCTCCCTGTTTCATCAAACGCAAACAAAATAAAAAATTAAGCAACGGTTGCCATCAATTCCAACAAAAGAATGTGCTTAATTAAGAAGAAAAATAACTCTGACCGAGGAACGTAAACGTACATATAAAAGACTGAAGGACACATCCCAAGGAGCAAACTTTGGACGACCATCTTGACTGGTTGACACAATTGTAAAGCTGCAGAAATTCTCCAACTCCAACACCTCATCACCATTCCATTCAATGGCCTTAATATTTCCTTCCTCCAATTTCTTCACAACCTTTTCCCTGGAAAATCACCATTCCATTCAATGGCCTTAATATTTCCTTCCTCCAATTTCTTCACAACCTTTTCCCTGGAAAAATGTCTGCATTGTTTGGAGGATGGTAGATGAAAAGGGACCAATCCAAACTTGGGTTCGCCTTTCCATCTCATCTTGATGGCTATAACCTTTTCCTCAACGTCTCCTTGATCTAGAGCGCAAGCACTATGATCAATGTCGTCGTCGTCATCATCCGAACATCCTAGGAGGAGCTTCAGGGACTTCACCTTCACCTTGTACCTTCTGGTGGCCAGAGTCGGCCACGGCGACCACTTCATCATCTTCACCACCATCCCTTCCGATTCAATTGGAATTTGATTAAACAAATCCAATACAATCTAGATAGTTAAAAGAAACAAAACAGGGGAGAAGAAAACTAGAAGAGATGAAAAAAAGGAAAGATTTTGTCGTGGGAGATTCTTTGTTCTTAAAATAGCAAGGGATAAATAAATTTATGAACGTGCCTGTACCTAAAATTGGTTCTTCCTCTTTTTATCAACTCCAGGCCAAGGAATCCGCGTCTGCAGGGAATGCAGCCAGGCGAAAAAGGCGTAGCCTCATTTGCCAGTACGATTCAGCCACGTCATTCATTGGGGCTTCCGGGTCATGACGTGGCGAGTGCCCGTTGGTTGGAGTCCCAAGCTAAGCTGTAGGTGATCGTATATTGTGGGCATGAGAGGGGAATAACATTATTGAATAATCGTCACGTAACAAATGAAGGGGCGACACGTAAACACGGGGGCGGGGGAGGTCGGGGAGGAATTTCAACACGTGATCTACGCGTGAGAATAGGGAAATCTAAGCCCAGAGGATTTGTTTGGCGTTTGCTTGAGATATGAGTAGTATACAATTATAAACATGTGGATATTTTCAACAACATTTCTTCTAGAGTTCGTCCTCCCCCACTAAAACTATAAAAGAAATGAAAAGAAAAAAACTTCTGGAGGAAAATGGTATACGGCATATTTGATTTGGGTTGATTTGGGTTGCTTGAGGAAGGATTGAGATAGATCCCGCGTGAATGGTCCAACGGTAGCACCTCTCACTGGTGATCACTTGGTCCCAAGATCGAATCTCTGCTCTGCTGATTTCTCCACGCACTTATCGTGCTTGGGTCGGGTTGGGCCGCCTGGCTTGGATCGCAGGGAATTAGTCGAATCCCGTAAGAATTGATCCGAACACCCCTGTGTCGACGAAAAAAAAAAAAAAAAAGGAGGAAGGATTGAGATGGTCCGAGAAAGTCCAAAGTAAGTGCATGAATTGCATTTGTACGTGCGGTGGTATACCTTGCAATCACCTCTCCTGCCTTTTTCGTTTGTCCTTTTCTTTATCTTAATGTTACTAGTTCGCTTATTCTATTTTTCATTTATAACACTACTGGCTTTCTTTTTGGGGCAATAGGTTTGGATAAGAGATTGTTTGGAATAATTTTTTTTCGCTAAAAAGATACTGTAGTACTTTTATGATGTGTATGAGATTAAAAGGCGATTGAAAATGATGTTTATAATACAAGCAGATAAGTTTGTGTAGATAAATTACTGTCCAAACACAATGATGTCTAGAGTTCTCCAAAATTCGATGATTTCAAAATGACCTTGACTTAAGCACCTTTTGGATTGGAGGAAAAGTAGGGAAAGGAGATAGAAAGGATGCCAGTGAAAAAGAAAGAAAATTAGAGTAGAAGAGAGTAGTTTACATTCATTTTATTTTGATAAATATGAAAGTAAAAGTAAGGATGTGCTGAAATTTTGCTTGGATTGAAGAAGGAAAAAAAAAAGGGGGAGAGCAAAAATAAGAGTTCGTTAATGAGCAAGTACAAGTAATAAATGGTCTTTTGAAAAAAATTAAATTGGGGTCGGTCCAATAGCCAATACAAAGGCTCTTAGAATCTTTTTTATTGTTAGGTTCGATATTCGAATCTCAGCAGCTAGGGATAGGAAGGGTGCGGAGAGAAGTGGGAGGATAAAAAGGGAGGAATTTTTTTCTAGCTACATAGTGATACTACAATAGCATATAAAACGGATAATTAAACCCTAATTAACTTTTTTAACTTCCTCAGTTCTAACATGAATACAATTTGAATACAATTTGACTTCCTCATCTCCCCCAATCGATGGCATGAATACAATTTGAGTGCATGTGGTGAGAGCATGCCCTATTACTGTTATCTTCAATGCAATTACCTTTAACAATGTTTTGAAACCCAGAACGATAAGTGAACCATATTAACTTCCGATTTATGATCCAATCGGTTCAACCAATTTGATTTATGTTGAACCTAACGGTAAAAAGAACTTTAATAGCTCTCTCTTGTCCATTGGACCGATCGCAGTGATTCAATATTTTATTATTTTAATATTAAATTACTTGGATAAAATTAATGGATTTAGAGGGAAACTAGTTCAAAGGCTGATTTCATTTAGGTTTGACCAGTTCTTTTGACTTTCTAGTCTAGACGCCAATAGGATCGATGCCATGATCAATTCGCGGTTGAACCGGCTAATCCAGTCCGGTTCTCGAAAGAGTTTCCTAATTACTGAATTTTACCAAACTTTGCAACTGTGTTCACGTACTAATCTGCTAGCTTTAACTTGCCGCTAGCCAATGAACATGACATTGAGGAGCATTTCCTTCGGCACCAAGATTTCTCCCCCCATATTATCCTGACATACCTTGAGATTTTCGTAAGATTAGGTCTGACCCAGATCAGCAATTGCGAGTGGTGGCGTAACGATTGATGAAGCTTCCATGACTAATCTTGGTAACTATTCCTGTTTTTAACACTTGCTTTCAACGAAGGTATGGCTTGGGATAGTTGTCATCGAGATTTTTATCCCTAAATCCCAGCCTGCCCTGTCGCATGGGATATTGTTCTGATCACTGGTCAAAACTTTTGTAACTACGCCATATTCGGTTTTCTTCTCCAAGGTTCTCGACGCAACTTTGCTCAAAATTTCTCTTTTTCTGGTCGCTCAGGACCAAAATCTTTTTGCATGGGTCCTCTCCTCTCCTCTGTCTTCAATCAATGAACAAAAACTCTTTTGGACGGTGCCACTTTCTGGTTTACATTTCTCGTTTCATAGGTTTCATGTGGCGCCTGAAAAAGAAACAGACGAAAAAGAAAAGAGAAGAAGAAGGGAACACCGGCTTGGTGGCTATGTACGCAGACTGCGTCCGGCTGCGTTGTTCCATTTTTCTTGTTATGGCAAAGATCATTTGATGAATCTATAAATTCTTGTCACGATTCAACCATCTAATCTACACACACCAGCAATCTCACATGGCGTAGTATTACGATAATTTAACAAATGCTATATTTGTTGTTGGCTCAGGGAATCAAAATTCTAAGAGAGAATTGGTGCGACAAAGGAGTGGCGCCATGGGTGTGGAATGGGCTTTGCACATTTACGGTTTGAGAAACTCAGGTGTGACAAAGGTGCGGCATGGACAGGGCTTCTTTTGGTTATGATTTTCTTATTAAATAGTCTCTTCACATATGCTCTTTCATTACTCTTTTTTTTTTTTTTTTTATCTCAAGCATGGTTATCTAAAAATACTATGACAGAAATCAATATTTTCACTCGAAATGTGGGGTAGACAAAGAAAAGCTCACTACAAAATTCAAGAATTGGGGTTTTGGAGAAAATTCAACCTGCTAAATTCTTTGCTGTATTGGACTGCAAGGGACAAGCCACATGTTTTTACATTTTAACAAGGAGTGCAATTGAGTTGAGTCAACCTCTAGTAGTAGTCTGCTACTAGAGCATTTTTGTCAACTTATAAAAGTTGAATTCAAACTAGATGTTGATTTTACTTTACCTTACTCGAGTTAGATCAATTGAATTGAATCGAGTCTAATTGAATTTTAGTGGTATAAATTACTGTTTTATATAATTTCAAATGTGGGACACAATAGGCATTTCACACTAACAAGTATAACAATTTTTTTTTTTAAAAAAAATATGTATATGTGAAGCTCAATTGAGCTCAGGTAACTGAAAGAAATACACACACCCACTTAATTAGAAGAAACACGGGAGTAACTCGAAAGAGCGACTCGAAGGCAATCTAAGGGGGACTCACAAGACACACCCATCCAATCAGTTGGTGACAGGAAGGTGCTCCCATGGATCTTAAACCCAAAGTGAAGATCCCACGATCTTTCGATATGAGATGGGATCTCATCAAGCTATTCGAATTGCTTGAATTTGAGTTTTGACCAAGCAAGTTTGTGAATAGCTAATTACACTCTGACTCATTTGCACCACAGTTTTTTGACAAAAGAATGGCATAGGCGTCTTTTGGTCTGTGGGGCCTATTTGGCACCTCAATTTTTTGACAAGTTTTTCTTTTACGAGATTTTTAAAAACTTTAACTACAACCACAAGAAACTCCTAAAATTTTTAAAACACGTACCTTAAAATATTCAAAAATATACAACAAAAAAAATCTCCTCTTTTCTTTCTTCTTCTTCCTCCTCTCACTTGAGCCCACCATTACCACACTATTGACTGTTCCTTTGTTTTTTTTTTCTTTTAATTTCTTCCCTTTCACACACACACACACTCTCTCTCTCTCTCTCTCTCTGAGGTTGTGAGAGAGAAAGGGTAGCAGGAACCAGGGAAGAAAAAGGAGAGAGAGAGAGAAGGTGGTGCTAGCGGAGGTGTCAGCCAGCGGGAAGTGGCTGCTAAGTGTGACTGGAGTGGTAGTGTTAAGGAGGAAAAAAAAGAGAGGAAAGAAAAGGAAAAGAAAAAAAAAATTTCAATTTTTTCACAAAATTTTTTTTACAAGTTTTACAGTAATTTATAATAAAATTTTATACAAATATCTAAAAAACTTATTTCCAAGTGGGGATTCTTTTAGAAACTAAGAGCCTTTTCTAGATACATAATAACATTTTCATATTTTTGCTTTTTAATCTTATAACATAGCGATATTTGTTAAAAACTTTTGAACAAATTACTCGAAAAAGCCACTAAACTTTTTAAATAGTAGAGTTTTGATTACTCAACTTTTAAAAGTATATATTTATTTATTAAATTATCAAAAAAGTTTTTGAGTCATTTCATCCATTTTCATAGTTAAATTTGCCAAATCCAAATCGCACACACGAGTCATAAGATGTAATAATGTCTGACAAGACTTAATGGTGAAAATAAATTAAAACAGATCCCCCCTCCATGACTCCCCTCCCAAAAGATAATCATTCGTTGTCTCCATCCAAGTAATTGTTTGAATTGGGCTTGGGTCTTCAAATTTTAAAACCTAATAGGCTTGGTTTAATACTTAACATCCCACAAAACCAAACAAACGGCCCAAACAGAGGAAAGTACCCTGTGATCTGGAACAGCTGTATGATTTCTTGTCCTTGATAATTTGTGCAGGGAAACGAAATCAAGATATCTCCAGTTTTCCTGTCCATCATGTGATCTGCAACAGCTGTATGATTTCTGCCGGATTTGGGATCTTGGATACAATTTTATATCAGCACCCGACAGGTGATATACATTCGGATATTCAACACGGGAAACATGGAAAATAGGTAGCCAGTAGAAATTGGATTCACTATTTATGGCTCATATTCCTGTTTTTATGTCTCATCATTATCTTTTCTCTTTAGATACAAAGGCTTTTTTCTTCTTCTTGATTGTCTTTTCTTGTTATCCATAGGGGTGTGAATCGAAATCGAAATCGGTAATTCGAAACTTTGAAATCGGAATTTTTCGAAATTTTGGTATCAGAATTTTCGATCGATTTCGATTTCGAATTCACCAATTCCGAATTCGAATTCATTTTGAATTCAATTTGGAATTCGGTAAATTCCGATTTCACCGAATTCATGAATATAAAAATTATTATTATTATTATATAAATATTATATTACATATATATAAAAAAACATTATATATATGTGTGAAAACGAAATAGGAATTTCGATTTTACCGAATTCATGAATATAAAAATTATTATTATAATATAAATGTTATAATATATATATATTATATATATATATGAAAAACAGATTTGAAATTGAAATAGGAATTCCGAATTCCGATTTGAAAAATCTCATTACCGAATTCAATCTGAATTCGACTAATTTGAAATCGGATAATCCGATTTCCATTCCGAATTACCGAATTCGAAATTCGGTAAATCAGAATTTTTCGATTTTGCACACCCCTAGTTATACATATACCTCTCCGCAGAGTCCGTCATGGATTCGGACTAGAAGGTTTCATGTGTTAACTTTTTTTTTTCCCTCTCTCAAATTTGCAATTAAATTAAAAGAGGGAGAATGAAATATAAGCATTTGCTGTTTAATGTTAGATTAGTGTTGAATACCAGGCATTGGCATTCGTCAGGAAAAGAGAAATTCGGATGAAAAATTGTTTGTGTATCAAGTGTCCTATAGATACCTGTTACGAGAGTGTTAATTATTTACGAGAATGAAGTTTAATTGAGAAGATTTATGATTAATTGTCCAAAGAACTCAAAACTTCTCAAAGAAAATCTCAGACCCTACAGCAAAATAAGTTGTAATCTTTTCTTTTATAATCTGATCGAATTTGAACTCAACTTCTACATGTGGTGGTTGTGTTTCAAAAGTCAAAAAGAAATATATATAGGAGGAATACCACTGGGTTCTCTCTAGAACTTTTAAGTGTTTCTTATTCTTTCTTCTAACATTCACTTTTTATAATCCTGCACTAATCCTCCCCAAATGGTAGTGACTGTAATTAAGTAGGTCCTCCACCTCAGGAAAGCGGTGGGAGACAGCACTACTTAAGCTTTCAACAAATTAAACCAGTCCATATATGTATAGAGCAAATAATTCGGATGATCACTGAACTTTTGGAATCGTTGAGTTTTAATTATTGAACTATTAAAAGTCTGGTTTTAATCATTGAACTATCTAAAGTTTAAATTTCAGGTCATTTCGTCAAATTTAATCGTTAACTATGCCTCTTTCTTTTGTCTTGTGAATCCTGCGAACACTCAAATCTGTTATGTTTGACGATTAAATCTAACGGAATGACTCGATATCTAAACTTTATATAATTTAGTGGTTAAAACCAGACTTTTAATAGTTCAATGATCAAAATTCAACGATTCTAAAAGTTTGGTGGTTATCCAGATAATTTGGTCTATATATATATATTGAAAAAGCATGTCTTGTAAGTTGTAACAATAATGTCTAGGCTCGCTAAATTAATCCTATTACTCTTTTTTAGTATCATGCTCGATTCTATTTATCTACAAACCTAATTGGGCATACGAAGAAATAAAGACATAAGCAAATTGACAAGATAAAATATCCTATCCATCTCTCTCAACCTTCGTCTTTAGATGCAAAAGCGTTGTTCAGGTTCAACCAATCTTGAAAACCCCATTGTTGAAATGCATAAAAGTTAAGGTTACCTAATGCTTATTGTAATATATTAAGTGCTCTGGTGCTGAATGTTTTTCTTCGAAAAAGAAAAAAAATATATATCACCTTTTGGAGTGTCAACCATGAAAAGGTAGTTGCTAACTTTACAGATTTGTTCTATCAATTCCTAACACAAGGGACTTTTCAGTTTTTTTTTCCCCTAATAATGCACCTACGAACCCATTGTAAATGGAACAAAACTATCTTGATTCTTGAACATATTCTTTCTTGTAGTACTTCTTTGATAAAGTTGTTAAATGGAACGAGCAGCTCGAAAACTCGATTGAGTTCGACTCGATAAGGTTCGAGCTCGACTCGTTAATTGTGGTAAACGAGTCGAGTTCGAGCTCGAGATATGCTCATTTAATTAATAAGCCGAGTAAGCTCGACTCGTTTGTTATCCGAGTAGCTCGATTAAGCTCGATAAGGAAGGGTATATATGTCATTTTATAATTCAAAAGTATAAAAATTGAAAATTATAAATTTGTATTGAGACTAATTTGCACGAGCTCGAGCTCGAGTCACATGTTCCATTTGGCGAGTCGGGTCCGAACACATTCCAAAGCTCGTCCGCCTAGTCAAGCGAGTTTGGCTCGAGTTAAGCTTGAGTCGAGCACGGCAGCCAAATACTCGAATCGACTCGACTCGATTAACAGCTCTATCTGAACAATATCTGAATCTGTATTTTCTAGTGTCAAGTTTCTGACACGGTTGCAATGATACAATTAGCAAGAATAAAAATAAAAGAAACTTAATAATACTACAGGGTTTTGGCTGCTGCAGGTTGACTTGTTCCTCTTTTTTTTTTTTTTTTTTTTTTTTTTGGTTGTGGAATATTACACGATCAATTGGCATTTGACACGGAACAAGGATAAGAACACGCCAAATACAATTTGATTAAGAAAATAAAGTAGATTGGAACATCCTGCAAAAGTGAATTGAGTAGGTTATAATTAAACTTGGTTGCAGTCCATGTAATAATTATCTAATCGTTAATCAACTTATAGTTAGATAAGTCCGGCACCCCACAACTTATATTTTTATTGTATGAAAATAGTTTCATGGATTCAGGTTTATAATCCAACATGCGACAGTTGAAGTTTCTCAGTCAGCAATCAAAAGCTACGATTTACTGATCACCAGTTATGTGCTTTGTGATTATCAAGATTCCCACTAACCTACAAAAGAGATTTATATATATATATATAGTTCACTTTTGTTAATTTCCTTAGCTGTTCTAGAAGAACTTAATCGATGATGCTATGCAGATGCTTACGTTTTAATTGGTTCTCCACCTTCAGAAAACTAACTAATTGCGTTGGATACCTATCTGCCCGTACAAATTTGGCATCTCCAGGCCTACTTTTTCAACTAAAATTAAGACACTGAAGAAAGCAATTTCACTTGCTTTTATGCGTATGGATCTGCGGCAGGATGTTTAATTAGTACGATGAATCTCTCTCTATTTATATAGGCGGTTTTGCGACTCAAAACACAGCTTTTCGAACATTGTTCAAAGCAAATCAACGTAACAACATAATAATTTTCCTCTTAATTTTTACTCGTGTTTCAGTAGTGTCATTTCCCACTCTGAAGGGTTAATAATGGAAATCAAAGTTTCAAAGCATGGTTTCTCAAGTTACGAACTTTGCCATCCCATCATGATAGTTCAGTCTTGTCGATGCCTTTGAATATATGACGGGAAATTAATGCCTTTGACACGTTTGTTAACGTCCACTGAATTTTCTCTCATTGGCTAGCTTAGCTCTAGTTCGTTTTTCTTCCTTGCGCAGGGGTTGTGAGTGGAATCACAGATTCAAACAAGAAATTTGATGTCTTCATTCAAGTAAAGAGAAAGAAGAATAGACAAAAGTTTAGTGTGTTTGGCATCACATTGATGTTATATTTTGCACTCGTGACCGGAAACTGCCAGTCAAGAGTCTGTCTGTCGACGTGAGAATTGTGTCGATGAATATTCTGTAAAATTAGTGACTTATGCTCGAGGGATATGTCATGGTCCGAATTAGTGACCGAACCGAAACCACCCATATATATATTTTTTGTATTGCCAATATAAAAAATTCAAGAACTCTCGTCACGCCGAAAAGAAAATACTCGATAAAAAATGAAAATAGTTAAAGAAGGAGAAGAAGAAGAAGAAGAAGGCTCCACCATGTCCCACAACGAAACAGACACAAAACTCCAGAAAGAAGCAGTGAGTGAGATGGGCATATGATGTAGATTGTAGAGTCCGTCGTCGCATATGATGTCGTCTGCGTTGGGGTTGTCAAATGGATAGCATACCTTCTTCCTCACGCCATCATCCATCACTCCCTCCCTATTTAATACTAACTGCTTACTGATTATACTACTAAGTACTTAATTTAATTTTTAATCGCTCCCATGTGCCTCATCAACCTTCAAACTTTAATTCTTTGTCCGGACTTGCAAAAGCTAGTCCATTCCAACTTGCACCAAATCGTACCGTGCATTGCACCGAGACATGGAAAATGTTTTATGCTCCAAATCTTGTTCAACTTTGGACTATGAGATCTTGCGTTGCTTTAGGGTTAACCGATTACGACCTTAATAGTGACAATTGACGAATTATTCCCTGCAAATCTTAAGTGGGACTGCAGACTCTTCTTCAATTGATTACCGACTGATTCATTTGCATTTATTGTATAAAGAATAGGGGTGGCAATGGGACCGGGTCGGGGCGGGGATCCTTCCCCCACCCCCACCCTGTTATCAAATAACTCCCCCCATTCCCCGCTCCATCCCCCGCCCCGTTTCTCCTGTGGGGGATGAAATCAACTTATCATAAATATTTATTTATAATAATACAATTGTAAACAATATTAAATAAAATTAAAAAACTATCAAGATGGAAATAAAGCATAACAAGTCAAGTTACATTCAATGCGGAGGAAGGGAACCGATCGAAATAAAAAAGGGTTAGGAGCAAAACAGATTGGAATTGGATAGCTTAGTCTTTGGGAGGGGACGTTAGAAACAAATCAACAATAGTTCAAGAAATTTCTTCAATTGTTGCGGTGGCTGTTGACACTGATTAGCATTATACTTGTAAGTAAGGGTGCAACTTTAGAAAATTTAGAATTGTATTATATATATATATATTTTTTATTGTATGCGGGGGACGGGGCGGGGGATGGGCCGGGTGTATGTTTCCCCACCCCTCGCCCCATTTCTACCCTCGCGGACACCTGCCCCCATTGCCATCCTTAATAAAGAAGTCTTATTTCAACTCTGTCAATTAAGTATGGGAAGCCTTAAATGCATTGCTCTTAGAATTAATGATCGCAAGATAAGTACTAAAAGTTGCAGTAATCATCTAAGATGACGGATAAGGTCTGACTAATTTTATGATGGATCATCTGATTGTTGGGATTAGATTTTCAAGAGGTTTCGTGGATGCTTATCTTTAAAAGCTAGGAAGGGAGCAATTAGATAGATTGGTTTTCTTGTATGTACATGAGTGATGGAATTGAAAATCATTGAAGGTCGATGGGAGATAATTTAAGGCTCTATTTGTTTGGGACCTTATTTTTGGGGTGTTTTAGAAACAAATTTTTTTTTTTTTAACATCATCTACAAAAACTTGTTAAAAACGTCCTAAAACATCACAATATTTTACAAAAACACCACAAAAAAAAAAAATCTTTCACCACCATCCTTCCCCTCCCTTCCCTTATCCCCTACCCATCTTGTTGTTTTTCTCTTCCCTTTTATCCACCACTTTCTCCGCCTTGTCCCCCCCCCCTCCCTCCTCCTCGTTAGGTGGAGGGAAGGGAGAGGGAAAGAGGGTGCATGGTAGAGAAGAGGAAATGGGAGGGGTGGAGGTGGTGGTGGTGGGATGTTTTTCAAGGGAAACCGAGGGACGAGGTATGTGTTTCGAAAAAACGTGCACTTTTAGATATTTTGGACAAGTAATATTTAAAACGACTACAGTGAGTTATTAAAAAAAAATTTAATACAGACACCTAATAAGTATGTGATCAAGTGCACTCCACAATTTATTCAAAACATGAAATAAGTAATATATAGTCAAGGGTATTGGGGGTTAATCGAAAACATTTTAATTTTTATTGATGAGTTAACTCATTAGCACCAAAAGAAAGAACAATAGCAAAAAAAGGAGCGGATGGGTTGGATGATATGATGGAAAAAGGGGAAAAATTGAAAGTAGGAGATTTGGTTCAAGACCGCTTACTTTAAAAAAAAAAAAAAAAAAAAAAAGGAACGGCAGTAGTCCGCAATTGACAATATTGTGTAGCTAACAAGTCGTGTTTTGCTTGGTCCTTAACTATTGTAATCCGAACGAAAGGAGCTCACACTCAGATTCAGTAAATCATTGAATTTGACTTGTAGAAGCTACAACAAGAATAAAAGTGCCAAGAATTTTCATTCAAGTGGTTTGGTAAAAAAGGACTTCTTTGACTTCTCAAGTTTCTGCTCATATATTTTCTTCATCTTTCTTGCTCTTCTAGTGGCCCAGCTGTAAATAGAGTGACTTCCTCTGGAGCACCTCGGGAAGAATTTGACGGTTCCATAAATTAGCATAAGATCCGTAGAATTTGGTAAAAGAAACTCCCAATTATTTCTGAAGTTCATCTCTTCATTATGGTAATATCCTCTCTTTTCTCCCCTCGATATCCATGCATTGACCTTCAATTTTCTAAGTGAAGGGTGAACTATATCTCATACTATAATATTATAGGATTAATCTTCCTACACTGACGGTGTATACACTATCAACGTTGGATGAATGACAACTATGCAAAAGTTGAATTTATGTGTCATGAATTCAACGGTGATAGTGTGTACACTGTCAGTGTATATAAGATTTACTCTAATATTATTATTGTTTGCATAGGCAGGATAGGATATAAAATTACATACTTGTAATGTCTACCATTCCTAGAACAGGGAAATCTGGTGAACATAATAAATGTTCAATTGGTTGATCATATCTTCTTTAGTTCTCTCTTTTTAATGGATGCCATGAAAACAAAGTGCACAACAATTTGAAAGGGTCGCTCTTGTCCAACCTAGCTTGGATTCTACCTAGTATTGAATTTTTTTTTTATGCCACTAGATTAGTGCAGATATTAACATGGGCTAATCTCCCTAAATCTTGAAAAGAGTCTCAAACTCTTAATAGCATTAATTTATTGATTGCTAATTGACTTTGATTAGCTACTAACATGCAGATTCATATACCTTCAGTTTTCCAGTCAAATTCTTGAAAGTTCAAGCTATAGATAGAAGAAATTATATGAGGCAAGGATTGATATGGACGAATTAATCATAAAATCAGGACATCATCCACACCTTAATTAAACTAGTGATCTTCCATCATTACCTGGTGTCCAAGTTTGAGGTGTTTGCAAGGATAGCATGTTCTTGCTGTTTTTCCGCCTGTGAATTTCTTCTCATACGTCTCCTTCAACCTGATTTTCTGCCATAAATTTGCACAGACATGGAAGCTGTAAAGTCAGACATTATGTCATTTTCCGTACGCTTGATGCTTGAGCATGCATTGCAAATTCAATTCTAGGGAAGAAACCCTGATTTCTTTGAGGATTAATAACACTTTGCCCCCTAATCATTTGGGGTGGTAACGTTTGACCACCCTAGACTTCAAAGAATATACATTTTTTTGTCCCTAAAAGTGAATATTGTTTGTACTTATAATTTTGATTAACCCATTTGAAAATTTTCCTTCCCAAATTATTCTAAAAAATTTCTGGATTTTCAGTGGTTAACTTTTAAACTGTTGCACTTTCCTGCTAGATATTCATCATAATATTCCATTGCAGCATGCTATTATATCGGACTACAATTTAGTTAGCTTGTTGTATAATCTTATGTTGTATTTTTGCACCCTGTAAATGGGGTCGGGTTCCACAATCCCGCCCCTGCCTTTTATATAATGTATTATAGCATTAGTGTATATGTATTTATTGTAATTTAAAATAAACAATAAGACATTTTGTTGTTATAAAAGAATGCATCTTTTTTTTTGTTTATTGTATTTGTGATAAAAAATGTGATTTTGTTATGTTCGTCTACTTCATTTTTTTATTCGTCACGCTGCATAATGTTTATTAAAGATAAAAAAGAAATAGGTATTGATTTAGATTTCACATAGTATCAAATGTGAAAAAATGAAGGGAAAATCGTTCAAAAAAAGTGTACTTTTATTTCCCTTACATATTTACAAATTCACATTGGTCAAATTTAGTTCCTATCTAGGTTTTTGACTAGTTTTTTGTCGGAATCTATCATGTGCCTTGCACATGATTATTTTTTAGGGGTAAAATTGTCAAACATATTTCACATAATTTGATCCATAATTCCTCACATTTTACAAAATAAAATTTTTCATCCCTTATGTTTCATAAAATAAATTTTTTCATCTCTCACATTTTAAAAAATAAAAATTTTGGTCTCTCATTGATCATGTGTACGATAATCTTTTCTTATTTTCGCAAACTCATATATATGTCTATTTGATTTCACCGGAACAGTACAAATAACATGTAATATATCTCTATTTAATTTCACCTGAATAAACTAATTGTAGTTGTAGATGACACCAAATACAGATATATTACATGCTATTCGTATTGTTTAGGTAAAATCAAATAGATATATACATGTGTTAAAAAAAAAAAGAGACCATTTGTACACATGATCAATAAGAGATTAAAAAATTCATTTTGTGAAATGTGAGAGATTGAAAATTTCATTTTTTGAAATGTAAGGGATGAAAAAATTCATTTTGTAAATTGTAAGGAATGAAAAAATCGAATTTATGTGAAATTTGATTGGACAATTTTGCCCTAAAAAATGATCACGTGCAAGGCACGTGGTGAATTCCGATAAAACACTAGTCGAAAACCTAGGTAGGAACCAAATTTGATCAATGTGACTTTATAGGGGATGTAAAATTATGCTTTTAAAAGTGAGGGATAAAAAAAGTTAATTTACAAAATATGAGGGACGTTTTGAACGATTTTTTTCAAAACTGAATTCAAAAGTTCAAAGTGATTTGTATGATTTGACATTGAATTTTTGGCTAGCTAAGAATTGAAAAGGTTGAAATCATCCTAGTATCTCCTAAACACACAGTCTGAGATGGAATTTCTCTTTGAGTAACTCAACCATACCGATACCGTATGGTCTGAGATGGAATTTCTCTTTGATTCATTCAACCATACCGTACATTCATGTGACGACTAGGTGCACATTGTTAATAGGATAGGATTATTTTTTTGAGGCCGTGAACGGAAAAGGTCATGAAAACGTCAACATATGGACATATAACAAATACTCACTGATTTTTTTTCCAAGTGGATGGTTTATTATTTTCCTATTTCCCTTGCCAAATGCTTCTTTTCATTTTAAATCAGTTTTTCAACTACAAATTGCTCTTTTCCTTTTCTTTTTTTTTTTTTAACTCAAGGGAAAGTTTGAACGAAAGATGTAAAAGAGTATTATTAAGTTGATCACTTAAAATGGAGAATGAAAAATCAGATATTTGGTTAGTGGATTTCACCTACTGATCCATGATGAATCATTTCATTAAGCAAACCATATAAAGGAACCAACCATTTGCCCGTCGTAGCTCCTTTTCTTGATTTCCTCGAGTTGGAACTATTCTTGGAAGCATGCATCTTGTTCGTGATACTTCATTGTAGGATTGCAAACGAATCTAATTACGAGCAGTTCAAGTACAAGTTCGACTTAAACTTAGTTAACATCGAGTTCGAGTTCAAAAATATTAAGTTGGTCAACTCGCGAACGGCTCGAACTCATGGTACTTCATAGTATGTATGTTTCCATGTTTTATAAACCAGCCAATGCATATGTCCATGACTATGACTATGAGTTGATAAATGATGACTAGTAATTAACCAGTTAATGACAACCCCAAGTTTTCTTTTTGAGAAAATAATAAATTTTATGCAAACAAGGAACAAAAAAAAAATGCAGACTTGAGATTGAGAACAAGGCAATTAATTGGCCGGTTCTGTCATTCCTTTCCTGGTGTGAAGTCGACTCATCTCATATAAAGCAGAGAATATATTGCAATGAATAATTGGAGGCTGGCTGTGGAGGAGGCCAATATCCAACATCAAAATGAACCCACATTTTTCTTTGGAGGATAATTAAAAGGACCCCACTTGCAAAAGTTGAAACACCCTGACAAACTTGAAAGTAAAACCCGTACTGGGCTGGTCGTGGTATCCTATCGTGGGAGTTGGTTATGTATTATACTGAGGCTGGGCGGGGGAGTTTTGACTCTTTGGAAGCCATTTGTGGTCACATTTGTCCAACCTGGGCATTTAATTATGCCACCAGCATTGATTTCTATTGGCAGCCTCCCATCTGCCATCTACCTCTTCTTCTAAACACTTAAATTAATAAAATCCCCACAAGGACGTGCACCACAACATACACATCACGTTAACATACCCCACCCATAAACTAATCGTTTACTTGATTCAGCAAGAAACTTATTCTGGATCTGTGAACCCACCTTTTGATTTTCTTATTATGGATAAAAATTGCTCCTGTTTTTCTGCTGTTTACTCTCTATTATTAAGTGACAACAAGATGTTATTTGTTTTAAAGAAATAGAGTTGAGTTTGATGCTTGAAAACAAGAAAGGGTCACCTCCTTTCTTTCTTGTTTCTAGCATTACTGTTAGTGTTATTACCCTCCTCAGATCTCTCCAATTTTCTTTTCTTCTTTTGATTGACTATAAGCCCAAAAAAGGGTTCATTTAATCAAGAAAAGGCCAAAAATTTCTTGTTTGTTTCTCCTCAAAGTCTTCATTTATACCTGGGATGCCTGCCCCGCGCAACAACCCTCCTCTGTGCTTCATTTCATTGCCGATGCTTTTGCATTGTTCGTGAGTTAAGATATACTCCTGCTATATTGTCTTTCCTTGTTCCAACTGAGTCCCAATTTTGATGGCCAATTAAGCTAGTAGTACTTTTTTTTAGTGGTCTACGTTTCCCATGGTTTTTCTCTCATTTGGAGTCAAACCCCTCTTAGTCAATCTTTCACGTTTTTGTGTCATTTGGCGATAATTCTCATGGTTATCTGAAAGCGAGGGACGCAGCCCCCCTGCGCATTGCTTTCCAAGAACTTCTTCTCTTGTTTTGTTCAGCTGGCTCTCAGCTAAAGTTTGGTATTTTGGGTTGGCTGGATCTCGGTTCTTTTCCCACACAGACCTGTGTCTGTCTTTGCTGTTTACCATGTACTTCAGTTCAGTTCACCTTTTACTTATCTCTTCTATCAGCTTTCTGCTTTTAGGATTTCGAACTTTCTTTTTTTAGCCCAAGCAAAATTCTGTTTAAGTATTATCACTCAACCTTCCTTTTTTCATGGCATCCAAACTTTGATTTTCTTGATCATGTATTGGCCTTCATTGATCTTCCTGAATTCCGCTAGAGTTTTAATCTTGATCATGTATTGGCCTTGACTGATATTCACCTTGATGTAGTCATGGGCAATTGGAAATTCCCGTCTATCAAAGTCGTCTTTTTCTTGTCTAGTCTTCTTCAAACATGTATGTCCAGTGTTCAGAATAGAGGCAGGCTGAATCTGGGATTTCAGGGGGCTCAAATGAATTGGATAGATAATGATGGGCTGATTCTTCTCTCCAACAATTCGGTCTTCGCGTTTGGTTTCAACCCCACACAAGATGTCACTTTGTTTCAACTTGTGGTAGTTCGCAATGGCGGCTCAACAATCATTTGGTCTGCTAATAGAGGCAATCTGATTCATAATTCAGATTTACTCATATTCGACAGAAGCGGGAATGCTTACTTGCAAAGTGGGGGATCCACTATTTGGTCCACAGGTACTGCCAATAAAGGAGTTGTAGCAATCGAATTGCTGGACTCGGGGAATTTGGTACTTGTTGGCAATGATAGCAACGTAATATGGCAGAGTTTTAGCCATCCAACTGATACCCTTATGTCGAATCAGGAGTTCACTGAAGGAATGAAACTTGTTAGCAATCCCAGCTCCAATAACTTGAGCTACTCCCTCGAGATAAAGTCTGGAGATGTGATTCTGTCGGCAGATTATCAGCCTCCGCAGCCTTACTGGGCCATGGGAAAGGATAACAGAAGAATCATCAACAAGGATGGTGGGTATGTTGTATCTGCAACTCTTGAAGCCAATTCTTGGAGGTTTTATGGACAAAATCGAGAGTTGCTTTGGCAGTTTTTATTCTCTGATAACCGGGACGCAAATGCCACATGGGTGGCAGTTCTGGGAAGTGATGGTTTGATTATTTTCAGCCGCCTTCAATCTGATAATACCATTAGCGCCTCCTCAGTACAAATACCACAAGATCAGTGCAGTAGACCGGCAGCTTGTGATCCATATTTCGTTTGTTACAGCGGCAACAAATGCCAGTGCCCTTCAACCCTTCCCTCTTGCAAACTAGGGAGTGTCTCGTTCTGCAACAGGTCACAGGACTCTGCGGAGCTTGTGAATGCAGGGGATGGTCTTAGTTACTTTGCTCTCGGGTTTGTTCCACCCTCTCAGAAAACAGATTTAAATGGCTGCAAAGCCTCTTGTCAAGGAAACTGCTCCTGTGCTGCTATGTTCCATGACAGCAATTCGGGACACTGTTTCCTGTTTGATCAGATAGGAAGTTTGCAGGGTTCCACTAATGGACCTAACTATGCTTCTTATATTAAGGTCTTGACTAGTGCTGGCGGCGGGGCAAATCAAGGAGGTGGTGGAACTAACAAAGCGCGCTTTGTGATTGTCATCGTGATTGTGATCTCAACTGTGCTCGTTATCGTTGGTCTCCTTTATGCAGGTTATCGTTACCACCAGAAGAAAAACAAGGCATTTCCTGAATCCCCCAAAGAGTCTTCGGAGGAGGAAAATTTTTTGGAAAATTTAACTGGAATGCCAGTTCGTTTTAGCTACAATGATCTTCAGACTGCAACTAATAACTTCAGTGTGAAGCTTGGTCAAGGTGGTTTTGGTTCTGTTTACCAGGGGATTCTTCCTGATGGCACTCGATTGGCTGTGAAGAAATTGGAAAGCATAGGTCAAGGGAAGAAAGAATTTCGGGCTGAAGTTAGCATTATTGGGAGCATTCATCATCTTCATTTGGTCAGGCTTAAAGGCTTTTGTGCTGAAGGAAGTCACCGTCTCCTTGTCTACGAGTACATGGCAAATGGATCTCTTGATAGATGGCTTTTCCCGAAAAATAAAGGGGAATTCATGTTGGATTGGGAAACTAGGTACAGCATTGCACTAGGAACAGCTAAAGGTCTGGCTTATCTCCATGAAGATTGTGATGTGAAGATTGTTCATTGTGATATAAAGCCTGAGAATGTACTTCTTGATGACCACTTTCTTGCGAAAGTCTCAGATTTTGGTCTTGCCAAGCTTATGACTCGAGAGCAGAGTCATGTTTTCACAACATTAAGGGGAACAAGGGGGTATCTTGCACCAGAATGGATCACAAACTATGCTATATCGGAGAAAAGTGATGTTTACAGTTATGGCATGGTGCTGCTAGAGATAATTGGAGGTCGAAAGAACTATGATCCCTCACAGTCCTCAGAGAAATCCCATTTTCCAACTTATGCTTTTAAAATGATGGAAGACGGAAAATTGAAGGACATCATTGATACAAGTTTGAAGATAGGTGAAGACGATGAGAGGGTTTCTACAGCAATAAAAGTTGCTTTGTGGTGCATACAGGATGAGATGTCCCTAAGACCATCGATGACCAAGGTAGTTCAGATGCTGGAAGGAATCTGCCCTGTCCCTCCACCTCCTTCTTCTCAATTAGGGTCGCGACTTTATGCAGGATTCCTCAAGTCAATAAGCGATGAGGGCACCGGCACCGGCACCTCATCAGGGCCTTCAGACTGTAACAGTGATGCTTATCTTTCGGCTATTAGGCTTTCAGGGCCAAGATAGCACCCGCATAAGGTGAAGCAGCAGTTTCATTCAAATTGAGGCCACCAGTGGAAGAACATTAATATGTGCTGTCCTTTTTTGGTTCCCTGTATATTCATTAGGTTTTGTTTTTGCTTTCAGGGAGAAATTTTGCTATGCTAGTCTTCACAAAGATTGATATGATGTTTGCACATGCTTGCTTTGTAAATCTATGACAGATAATGTTTATGAATTTATACATGATACATGATTCGATTAGCAAATATTTTTCTCATTGTAGCTGATAAACGCACCAATGTATTAAGGAAAAACATGCAATGACTGGACATTCTGATCACTGAATGTCTTACAGTTAGCCCAATCTTTTACTTGCGGCTGCAGTCTCTGTCTTTTTCTGGGATTAACTTTAGCATCCAGCTTTGTACCTAGCTAGTCCTCTATTAGCAGTATGTTAAATGAAATTGCAAAACCAGGAAATTAATGCCAGTGAGAAAACATATATTGCTCAAACACTGCCTTAAATACATCTGTCTTAAACTGAAAACAAGAAAGAGCATAATCAGGTCAATATCTGCCGAACTATGAGTTGTTGAGAGAAGAAGAGTATGATTTTATAAAAATAGTTTCAGCATTACCATTCTGATAGAAGGAACAGCTACAACTTGAGTACTCAAACGAAATGGCTTTGTTACAGAGCTAACTCAGTATAAGCATAATCAATATACATAGGGTATTACGGGTTCATGTGCCATAAATACCATCTTTTACTAGAATTTAAAGTACACAAACACCATCTTCTACTAGAATTTAAAGTACACAGACACCATCTTTTACTAGAGTTTATTGTACTTACAAGGAGATCTCAACAATACAAGAATGCGGAGGATGCAGAAAGCAATGCATTTGATACGCCAATCTTGGAGATTCATTCACTTGGGCGTCTAGCTTCAAATAAAGCACAACTGTGAGATTTCATCTCATATGTGGCCAATCCATCCTCTATACAAGCACCATTTGCTGTGAAAAATCCAGGAAAAGGAAGGGCCGTGTCAACCAAATGAAACCATACCATATCTGCTGGAGGTGGGGGAAGAGTAATGCTCTCTGACAGATCTGCAACGTTGAAGGCAGCAAACAAGTCACCACAGGCATTAGGAACTGAGTTAGACTCGATATCTTCAGAACTGGCCTTCAAGGTCATAGCTAGGAATCTGCTAGCTGCGTCATCCCAACTTGGTGGAGCCTGGTTGCTTCCATGCCACTCAATACTCTCTTCTCTCAAGAAATTCCTCTTCTGAAGAAGATCACTTCGCCTTATTCTCAGTGAAGTCAAAAAAGAAATAAACTGCACTGTTTGGATACTAAAACCACTTCTTAGAGCGTTCCAGTCGAAGGAATTTCTATCACCATATGCAGGAGAACCCCCAGAAGACTGACCACATTCATCTCCCATATTAAGGACCGGAACACCCAAGGAAATAAACAAAATGAACAGAAAATTGCGAATTTGTTTGAGTCGTCTTTCTAACACATCATTTTTATTTGTAGCACCTTCTTCCCCACAATTCCAACTATACTCCTTTGCCAGCTTGGAGCTACTGAAGCTGACTAAATCCACAAGCGAAAGTCCAAAATTTCTAGCAATAAAATTGAAAGAGAAGGCAGGGCCTCGACCATCCAAGAAGACATCCCCACTTCCACATATACGAGTAGCAAGGTCGCTCAGAAGACCTTCACCCCTCAAGAAGTTTCTTATGTCATAACAAAATTTGTTATTTATTTCTGCCCATTTCTTCCAGTGAGGGAAGAGGACTTCCTTTACCTTCATTTCACGTGGATCCCAAGAATCTGCAATTATCTTCACCTTTGAAAGTAAGGGATCAAAAGCTATTGCTTCAACCAAAGGTGGGCGTGACAGGTACTCCCCATGGAACCCCCTCAACAAAGAAGAAGCATTAACGAAACAGAACCCATCAATGTGAAACTCAATCACCCAATGCCGGAGACAATCCAAAATCAATTGTGCAACGACAGGGTAATTGCAATTCAAAGCATGTTCACTTCCCGTGTCATCAACTGTTTTGACATGACAGTAGGAAGTGTTATCAATAATTCTTAGAGCTCCAACCTCAGCAGCGTGGGTAAAATCAACTTCCAGAAGAACTTCTATCCCATTATTATGTAATTTCTTCACCATCTCCTTCATGGTATTGATACAAGACACTGGATCACCAGGAGATCCATATTGGTTTGCAGGAGAAAAGAAATGCCATGGGAAATAAGGCCCTTTCTGCTCATCAAAAGGGAAAACTGGCTCCAACAGGATAGCATTCACCCCAAGATCTTTAAAATGATGCAACTTCTCCGTGACACCTAAGAAGCTACCTCCAAGATTATTAGGTAAATTACTGGACTTATCCTTTGTAAAGCGCATGACATTTAATCTGTAGACAACTAGTTCCTCCAACCGTAAACAAGGGCGCATTTGCTGGCCCCAATCAAAAGGAGGTACCTTGCTCAACTGTCCAAGACATGTCAATAATGAAGTAGACTGACTACCTGCAGGAACATCTCCAATCAATTTGGCATATGGATCCAAGAGGACATGCTCTTGCTCTGCATCTTCAGCTACTTTGCACCGATAACCATAACTTGCAAACTGGAAGCTACGGTCTATTGAGGCATGCCAAATGTCACCTGATTTATTGACGTATGGATCTAAGTCAATCTCTAAATTAGGTCTATGAGTAGTTTTGCCATCATACAAGCACAGAACTACACTTTCAGCAGTTCGTGAAAAAAGAGCAAAATTTAGAGAGCCGTCCGCTGAAAAGGAGAGACCTAATGGACTAGGATTTCCAGAACCAAAACCAACAGGCACTACAAAACTCGTCTTCCTATGACTCCTAATTTCCAAGCTGCTCATACCTGCATCAAGTTGAGATCTCAACAGAAAGGAAAAGTAGAATGGAGCTAAGGTCAATTCAAAATCCAACTCAACTGCAAGTGTGCCTTCAGATTCTTGCATAAATGGGGTTTCCATGGTAATAGTTTTGCCATCCAAGGTGGAACCTTGAAAGTCTAAAGGCATGAAACTTGACGAGTGTGACCTAAATAGACCCCAGCTCATAACCAGCTCATTCTCTCTGTGTGGAAGCTGTAAGGAAAGAGCCTTAATCAGCAAGCTGTATTTATCATTTTTCTTCCCGACAAGCACCTTCAGCAGATCACCGTTCTCTGTCCTGAATTGATAACTAGATACTTCTTCTATGATTTGAATAACTGAAGTGTTTGATGCAGGTAAGGCACTTATTCTGAGACCCTCATAAGAATTTCTTTGGGAAAATCTAATGACTTCACCGATTCTTTGATCTTTTGCATACAACTTCATCAAGCTGGACATCAGCCCTTTCGCATTTCTTCCACGCATGGCAGCGACAAACTTAGAAGACTCAAAAGCCCCACATCCAAGCCAATGCGATTGCATTGTGAAGGATAACAAAGGACAGCCATTGTGGGATGCAAGTGGAGATAATACCATGTTGACAGACATAAAACTTACTGAGATGACAGGGCCTCTCTTTTTCTCTTCCGAATTAGTTCTGTCAAAAACAAGATCAATTTCACTTAGCAAATGAGAGGCAGAAAAGAAGCACGTTGGAAAAGAGTGCACTTTGATACATTATCAAAATAATGCATGAACACCATCCATATTCATGGACATGATTTGCCAGGAAATGCACACCTAAGCTTCAGCTAAAATCAAAATCTTGAATTCACCAGCTGTTACAGATATTAGTTATTGTTTTTGAAAAATAGTTAGCTGTAACTTATAATCACTACAAAGTCTATGAACTCAATTACACTTACATTATTTTTAGATAGTCTAGAATGCCAAAGTAAAAGGTAATCTTTTTAAATAATTCCTTCTCGGAGTAAAGGAGTATCCCACAACGGAAAAAACCTCCGTTGCCATCTCCACGCTGAACCAAAATTTTCAATTCAAACAGCAACTCTTCCTGGGGTTGCCATTTCCTTTAATCGTTTCCTGGTCTCTTGCTAATATATACAACTTCCGAGGTAATATAAGCTCATAACTTGAACTAGAAAACAATTTTATGTACGAAAGCGCCAAAAAGGTCAGCAAAACCGAAAATACACTGGCCAATTAGAAATAGAAATAACCAGTAACGCATAAATCAGGATGTACAGAGGGGACCGATGATTTCAACTGAGAAGCAAACATCAAAGTAGCAAAATGCCAAAAATACCAAGAACTGAAAAAGGGGTGTTGAGGGTAGGGAGGAAAACCAAAAGAAGTTGTGAGCTTTTCGAAGTTAAAGAGGCCTAAACTGCAAATTCAAGGAAAACCCATTCTCCTTAGGGAAAACCAGCATTCGGAACAAAATGATCCCAAACAAAAATTGATGGAAAAGACTAACATAAAAGAAAGTAAGAAAGAGCTGAGGAACTCACATGATGACAGAAAGGACATTCGAGCTAAATGATGACTGAAACTGATTTCAGAAGTATGGTTGGTAAACAGTAAAAGGTGGGGTGAATGGTAAAGTAGGGCGGATCATGATTCATTCATGGATGATAAAGTTGGATGAATCTTGATTCTTGATCACCCCCAACAGGAAATAAATAAATAAATAAATAAAGGTAACTCATGTTGTCTTGTTCGAGATTCTGAAAATCCCGCTTATCTTTACACCTGGAGAGAGTAATAATTAGTACTAAACCCCGACTACTATTTTCCCTTCCTAAAGCCCGGCCACTATTTTCAGCATCTTTGGACCTTCATGCCATGTATGATAACAGGCTGATTATCCTATGATAGTTAATTACTGTCAAACATACACTCATAACCGCTAACAAAAAAATGTGGTAAAAATATATGAGCAGAAGAGCTATAATTTTGTAACTTTATGTTCAAATTAAATGATTTATTTTTTTTTGAGGAAATTAAATGCTTTATTCAAAGATTAACAAGAAAAATAAAATGTGGGTAGTGTTCAAAGTTTTTTTTGTTTTGTTTTGTTATGAGGTTGCATCTTGTAAGATTTAAGAGCCTGTCTTTGACCAAATATATGTATGCATATATCAAAGGTAATCAACCATGTAAACATATACTCATTTAATGAAAACCTCCCTTTTGAATTGTTATATTTTGAAACTTTTATTAATTTACTATAGGTATTTGATGTATGTATGGTAACTGATGATTCAAAAATGCATTCACGGAAACATAAAAACTTTTTTTGATAGAAAAGAGTAATCCAAACACCATCTAGTTACGGTTCAAATACAAATTTTCTAGTTTTTCATAAAAATGACCAATGACGAGGTAAAAATGTATGTCTTGGAGAGTTGTTCCAAGTTTATATTCGAGAAACCTAATTGGTCTATGATGCCTTGCCCTTATGACACAAAAAATGACCTCTTGGAACTAGGCATGGCCATGGTTCCAGAACCGCCGATTCTTCAGAGAGGTAGAATCAGAACCGCACTATTTAAGATGGTTCTGGTTCCGGTTCCGGTTCCGGTTCCGTATAATTGTATTCAATTTTATTTAATTCCTTATCCTTACCAATTTTAATACGAATATAACAATATATATTAAAATTTCAAATAGAATGTAAAAAAATAAATTCAAAATAAAGATCATATTTTAATTTTATTATTATTCTACAAAGTACGAAGTAATAAATAGATAATACAAATTTTATGAAAAGTACGTTACATTGTCAAATTAAAAAATGCATTACACTATCAAATGGTAATCATTTTAAATGGAAAAGAAAATACATGATTTTTTTCATTGAAATTGAGATGAAATATCAAAACAAATATTAATTATTTAATCATCTTCATTGCTTGCGACGGCACTAGAATCAGTTGTATAATTGAATTCTTCTTCTTCAACTTTTTCCATTTCTTGTTGTCTATATTTTGCTCTAGTCCAATCATCCACGTATGCTTGAATTTCTAGTGATTCTGGGCTTAATCTCGACCTTGTCTCATCCAAAATACTTCCACCGGCACTAAAAGCTTGTTCCACCGCTACTGTTGATGTTGGAGTTGCTAAAATTTGCTTAGCAATAAGGGAGAGGATAGGATAATTCTCTGATTTTCACTTCCACCAGTCAAGAACTTTAAACTGTTTAGTTAAACTGCTAGCATCATGCTCAAACTTGGTAGTTAGATATGACTCAAGTTCCGTATTAGTATTAAGTGAACCATTTTGTCGTTTCGACCTTTCAAGAAGTATTCTATCACCAATTTTGACAGCCAAGATTTTATACCATTTAAGGGCTTTTAGTTTCAAACCAATAGTTTTTAATTTGACCTTTTAAACTTTCTTAAAACCCATAAAAAAGAAAGCCCATAAAATTTAAAGTTTTTTTAAAACCTATTAAACGCAACTAATTTTTTTCGAATTATCTCACTACTTATATTAATTATTTTTTAACTGTTCTAATTCTGGTTCTATTTTTAGAGAACTAGAATCGGAACCTTTATCCAATGTTCTACCATGGTTCTGGTTCCACGGTTTTGGTTCCGGTTTTGGTTCCGGTTTTGGTACCCAATTCCAAATGGAACCATGGCCATGCTACCTGGAACATGAGTAAGATATTTAATTTAAGATAGGATACGTCTTGTACATATGTACATCGTTCAACTAGATCATCATTGGTTGATTGAAAATGTTGCACAAAGCTAGAACATGAAGCAAGACAGCAAATCCATAAACTCGCAATAGCAGTTGACAAATTGGAGGTTACAAAGAAAATTATCAAGCCTTTAACTTTCTTGTAATAAACTGCAGTAAAATATATATATATATATATATATATATATTCTCAGTCTCTGTAGCTCAATCAAGTGGCAAAAACGGCGACGGAGGAGTAATACACTACCGTTATTAGCGGTTGGTAGTAAATGGAGTAGACTACAGAATGTACAGTAGTCGGACAGGAAGCTGACCGTAATTCATTCGCAGGCCAACCGTTGGAGATGACGACCAATTCCACGCGCTGGATTCACCCTTCCTTAAGGGGCTCCCCTGTCCTCTCTTCCTCCTCCTGCCTTCATTTCAAAATTCCCGCCCCCAAGCCACCAACTTTCCAATTTGTTGGGCAGCCCATCAAAGCTAAAGCTCCAGCTACTCCTCCTCCTCCAATCCCTCGTGCCAGTAAGAAATTTCAAATATATATCTATACACATATGCAAGAAACAGAATTTAGTTTGTTGATTGTAAATTGTTGCTTCTCCACTACAGATGAAAGGGTCAGTAGACCATCAGATTTGTTTGGCAGGAGAGAGCTCTTTTTCCTGTCTACTACTGTCCCATTTCTTGTTCCAAGTCTCATTGCTGTTGCTGCTGAGTAATTTCACCCTTAAGCCTTTTTTTTTTTTTAAATTTGCTTAATTTCTTGCAGTCTTTCCTTTCCCTTTACTTTTTGTTTTTGCTTGTTCGCTTTCTTTTATGATTTGTATCGGTATTGCTAGTCGGTGTGCGAGCTTGGTTTTTTTCCTTTATATTGAGGGGAGAGGACATGAAAACAAATAAATGAATAAAAGAGTTCTTGACAAATTTTGGAATTGCTTCCGGCTTACGAAAAATCAATAGGAACTTGGTTTTCTTTTAGCATTATTTGAGGCAAACAAGTGAATGCTAGTGTCTTCTCTCTTATTCATTTAATTCACCTCAGAACTTCGATTCCAGTGAGATTTTTCAGATGAGGGAAGAGATTGGGAAGGTCTTATCCAAGGGAAAAGCTGCAGGTGTACTTCGCCTAGTTTTTCATGATGCTGGAACTTTTGACATCTATGACAAAACTGGTGCTTCTCTTAGAAACGCTTGCTTTCTTGCTCCTTTATCTTTTGTGTTGCCATTGATCACTAGTTTTTCGCAATTGTAATTTTATTCTGTGTTCTGGGTAATTTCCTTAGACATCTGCGCTCTTTGTTTGAGAAAGAGTCATTTTGGGTAACCCATGCTACATCTTTTTTTATTTACTTGCAGTAACCATTTATCTTAGTTGTTTCATTGTTTGTATTACTTCAGGTGGCATGAATGGCTCAATATTGCATGAACTTGATAGACCTGAAAACAAAGGTCTTAAGAAATCTGTGAAGGCAAGTTTTGTTCCTCTTTTTTGGTCCTCGCTCTTTAATTTGCCTTGAGGCTGGCTCTTTGTTTTACTGTCTGTTTTCTTGTTATTTAACTTCGGTATAATATTTGAAGTTCTTAGTTACTTACTCATACAGAGCACCTTTTAAAGAATCTCCAACCAGCTAATTACTCCATGGACACATTTTTGTTTAGATTCTAGAGAAGGCAAAGAGTCAAATTGACATACTATATCCAGGTACTTTTCTGTTGAGAGCATTATATATGTTCACTCCAGATGGTTGTCACTGTAACAATCTAACTTCAACATCTAGTGAAATTTAGTTTCATGGGCCGATTTGATAGCTGTGGCTGGAGCAGAAGCTGTTTCAGTATGTGGAGGTCCAAAAATCCCTGTTCAGTTGGGAAGAATAGATTCAATGTATGATGCAGCCTTTAAACGCATTTGCTTTCTGTAGTTTCAGCCATTGTCCATGTTAAAAATAAGCTCAACTTAAGAGTGTGGAGTGAAATTGAGGTTTTGACTCAATTTGAACTTCTCTACGCACAAGATTATTTTCCTTCATATTTTGTTGTAGGATTTTCAAATATGTACACTAACACTTCAAATTGTTGGTAAAATAAAGTCATATGCACAGAAAATAGATTTGTAGTTGCACGCAATTTGCTGTAGGTAACTTTGATCCCTAACTTCAGGAGAATGTGAAGCACCTGCACTTGCTTTCCTTAGAGTTTTTAGAGTCACCAATGCTACTGTAACCTGATTCGCATGTATACTACACTGAAACTGCTTTAGTGTGGGTGCAGTATAATGTGTAGAGACAGTGACCAGCACCATTCTTTGCTCTAATAAATCTCTGTGTTAGCACCATGATTTCCGCCATCACATGATGAGGACCGTTGTTCCCCTTCTTGTACCTTTTGTTGCTGGCTATTCTTAAAGCATTTTACAACAATACTATGTTGCACTAACTGCACCACGTTTGCAATTACCTTTGGCATTTCTGTAGTGTCTGACTATAATTTTGCAAGCAAGGGACAAAATGCACTGGGTGTAAAGGTTCAGTTTATGCTAATATTTCCGTTTCCCTTATCATGACGATTCTCTGCCTATGATCATTCTGCGGTACCCATATTTCTACTGTACTCAATTCAAACCATTAAACCAGATAGGGATAGAGGATCCTTTGCCTATTAATCCAAATGAACATACTATCACTTCAATTTGATACTTATGTTTCTCGAGATTTCAAGTTCAGAACTTTTTCAATATTTAGAGCAAGTGCACCTTGGAAATTATCTGTACAGCTAAACTTGAGCAATCCTGAAGTAAGTAGTCTACCTAACATAGAACTTTTAGCTTTCATACTCTGACATTTTCTGCCTTCCAGGCTGGCTGATCCTGAACAAAAACTACCCGAAGAATCACTAGATGCTGCTGGTTTGAAGCAGTGTTTTCAAAGAACGGGCTTCTCGTGAGTGTGAAGATGGATATTTTTGTTATGTTTCTCTTTATTTATCATCCACCTGTTGTCTGATGTTCATACCTGGTCCTTGTCATATTCCACATAAAATTGAGTAACTGCAGTGCCCTAGCGATCTCTATTCAATCCCCTATCCTCTTGTGAGATTTTTTGCTCTTGAGGCTTATTTATTTTTCTTATCTAGATAACAAAGATATATTTAGTTGATTGACTCTCTCTCTCTCTCTCTCTTCCCTCTCTCCTCTCATATACACATAGACAAACGCATTATGAACAAGAAGTTGAATTAAATTGTTATCTGCTTCTTTAAGTTGGAATTAAACTGATGTGTCAATGGTTATAGGACTTCATTATTAGATAAAACTCAATATGCTTGGTTTTACTGGCATATCTTCAAGTGTCTACCTTTTAAGATTACAATAACAATTGATTGGTTTTGAAGTGATTGAAAATTATGAATAACTTAAACAAGTGATGAACAATTACAGTCTGCTGCTGTTCGTAGCCAGAATCAGTCACATTTTCATGCTGGTAGTATAATAATCAGTTTTGAGTATCTTATAAGTATGATTCGCATGTTGATTTTCTTTGTTGAACTTTCAACACTTTTTTGCGGTGCTGGAGAATGTGTAGCCCTGCATTTACAGTTTTTACAGCACACAGGAACTTGTTGCACTGTCTGGAGCTCATACTCTTGGAAGTAAAGGTTTCGGAAATCCTACAATCTTTGATAATTCATACTTCAAAATACTCTTGGAGAAGCCCTGGTTGTCTTCAGGTGGTCACCATGATATTAGCATAAACCATTTTTTGTATTTTTTGTCTTTTTCTATGTTCCTTTTAGCATTTGCTTTCTTAAACAGTTCACCAATTCAACATCTGATATCAGACCTAGTCAGATCTCGATACTTCTAGCTTTAGTCTCATTTATGTTCAAGTTATCTGGAAGAGACATTTTTATAAGATAACTGAGTAAGAGAGGGAAAAGGGTGGGGGCAAAAAGGGGCTCCTTCAGTTTGATGAAGAAATTTCAAGCTCTTGACGCATTTTTTTATGTCCTATCTGGCTATCCTTATATTCTATGAAAGATTAGATTTTCCTATTCTGCAATAGAATTAGACCTGTCAGATTTAGTGTGTTCCATCTTTTTTGATGAAATTTATACATTGCAATGCCAATTTTAATCATTTAGTGTCTACCCTTATAATTTGTTAATTTTCCTTTGTCTGCAGCTGGGATGTCTGCTATGATTGGTCTTCCTTCAGATCGAGCACTTGTTGAGGATGATGAATGCACAACGTATGTTTTTTTTTTTTTTGCGTTTACTATTGCAATTATCGTTTCCATCTGTGCTTGTTTTGCTTGCATATCAGAACAAATCTGCTTGATGATGAACAGGTGGATCTCAAAGTATGCCAATGATCAGAATTTGTTCTTTGAAGACTTTAAGGATGCGTATATCAAGCTTGTGAATACTGGTGCAAGATGGAGAAGTATTTGAATCCCTTAGAAAAGACAGTACAATTGCAGATGATCAAGTCTTCCTGCAGGTAATTTTGACTAGAGGATCAATCAAAAACAATTCCGAAATTGCAGAAATTGCCAAGAGGCTCATTTATTTCTGAAACAAAAGCTGGGATTTGTCTTTGGGCAATATTCACAGATTGACTGCTGTCACTTTCATAGAGGACATTTCAGAAAGATAGCTAATTTTTGTTTAGCAAGTACCAGAGAAGGTTTGACATGTTTATGCCAATCTTATAGCAACCAAAGCTATTAATAATAGCCATTCTGGGTACCCCACCCACCCCCGCCACCCCACCCAAAAAAAAAGGGACAGTAGTGATTTTTGGTCCAAACCAGACAACAAAAGAATGCTTAAACAATCCCATATACAAGCATATACAACAGAGCCATGGGCGGTCCATAGCCCAAAGATGTTCTGCTGTCAAGTTCCACATCCATCTCGGGCAGCTGTCTTTGGGCGTACACGGCTATACTTGCAAATTGTTGCTTGTGTTTTGTTCATGGAAAGCCAGATATGATTATGAAGCAAAGAAACCTATGAACAAATTAATATTTAAAATTGATAAATTGTTTGAAATGATTAAGATATGTCTTGTATGTAATAAGATTATGAAAATTAAGTATTACTTCTTTTTTGATGTGTAGAATATACATGACAGCGGTACTTCTTAAAAAATAAGACTAATGAATTTGAAATAGAACAAATCTAGATTGTTAGGAGATGGAAAGAGGATAAAAAGATAGGCATCTGGTTAAGCAATTCTTGAAAATGATTAGTCACTTGACAAACTCCCAACCATGATGTTGATATAATTAAAAATCAGTAGATTACCATGATGTTGATATAATTAACAATTGATGGATTATCATGTCTCAATTATCATACAAGATATAAAGTTGGAGGGATACTATTCCTTTTTAACATACTCTTCTTGCTATCTGTCAAACATCCTACTATATCTTTTACTACCAAGAGTAAATTGGTCCAACACATTGTAGAAAAATAAATAAATAAATAAATCCTTAACTAAATAAGATTATTTTCAATTGGAGTAGAAATCCATTTCTCCATGCTTACCAAGTGCGTTTCAAATACCCTACAACCTAATTACCAACTCTTAGTAAACATATCATTTAGTAAACATAGGAAGAACTTAATTCAATGCCCCTCTCCTTTGTGGAGAGGTCATGCATGCACAATCTAGAGAAAATTACACAATCTAAAATGGTTAAAGAAGATATACTCCCTCCCTTTTTTTATAACTGTCGTTTAAGGTTTTGCACACCAATTAAGAAAAGTTTTCATTGCTTAAATCTATACACCACTTTCCTTTTATACCCTCATTAATTATTCAATTCACCCATGTTTTCTAGGAAAGAATATGGAAGGGCAGAGAGAAGCAATAATTACTAGGAGTAGTAATTAAGAATCCTGTAAGAGAGATAAAAGGGTAAAATTGTGAAAAAATAATAAATGCTGCATGGGGATAGTAAAACGACAGATAAAAGTACTTAAGAGCAAATTCCTTAAACGACAGTTATAAAAAAAGGGAGGGAGTATATAATAAGAGGACGAAATGTGTAAAAATAAAAGAGGAATAAAATAAAAATGCAGGTCCACCAATTGAAGGAATGAGACGAAAAAGGAGAAGACATGGGGCACTGAAAAATTAGAGAGGTGGGACAAAGAGGTGATTGAGGTTAACACTTGCCTTGAAAAGGGATGGCCTGCAGCCTATAATTAATGTCTCTGGTTGTTGTCTTAATATATCCACCACTATGCGACTTTTCAAACAAACGGATAAATACTGGGCGGAGGAGGGACTTGTATCTTTCGGCTTTAGGGACTCCCCTCTATCATTAGTCATTATCCATACCATTCAAGCTAATTCTTGGTTGTAATTAAGCTAGATTCTATCTTTTTATGGTCCAGTGCAGAGTAGGCTGAGGAGTCGGTGCTAAGCCATGCAAATCACATTCAGATTTCAGCAGCAGCTGAAATTGACCAAGAATCTAATCTCCTTTTGTTTTGTTTTTTTTTTTTTTTGTATACTTACGTAAAGTAATCCCTCCAGCTAGCTAGTAGTTATGTCTGTGTCATCATTCTAAATGAATTCACAGAAGTGATTGGTAGGAGGACGAGTTGGTGTATGTAGGAGAGGGATGAGAGAAGAGAATGGGATGACAAAGAGGGATGAAAGAGATAATGCAGCTAGCTATGTCCCATTGCATATTTGTCCAAATCCAAGTTCAAATGGTGAGCCAAGATGGTCCTCAAAATTCTCAAGGGGTCTGCAGTATCATAGTATTTTGTGATGATTTGTGGACCAAAGTATACCTTTCTCATTAAGCATCAGAAAATACAACTAGAACCCTTTTGCCATCATCCTGTGCTTTCGCAGGAAGTCTTTTTGTGTGTGTGTGTGTGTGTGTTTTAACACTATTTAACTTTTCAGCAACTGCAATATTTTGGGGGAAAAAAAAGGTTAATTGGACAACTTGTTGCATTTCTGCTGTCAGCTAACGCTTCCTCAAAAGCAATAGTAGTATGTTTGTACGTATATATAGAATGCAGATATGTGTTTCAATAATGACAACCTTGGTATATATAGTAGTGTTAGGGCATTAGCATGACATTGGAAAGACATCACACTGAATTATCGGGTTAAAAATAAAAAAGCCCCTGTGGTATATCTAATACACAGAGAAGTAAGTCCCTCGTGGTTTCAAAACATACAAAACGACACCTCATATTTTGAACTAAATTGTAAACTAACAGAATCCGGTAAACTTAACGGAAAACTTAAAGGAATTCGGTAAACTTAACGGAATCCGATAAGTTTAACAGTCGAGACCGTCATTTTCGTTAAGTTTAATGAATTCTGTTAGCTTACAATTTAGTTCAAAATATGAGGTGTCGTTTTGTATGTTTTGAAATCACGTGGAGTTTTTCTGTGTATTAGGTATACCACAGGAGGTTTTTTTTTTTTTTTAACTCTAAATTATCTTTTTTAACTTTTTCAATAATTCAAGATTTTTTTCTGAAAAACAGAAAGCATTACTGTTTTTAAAACATAAATGGAATGCAGAGAAAAAGGAAGTGAAATTTAACTATCTACCTTAGAAAAAGAAAAGTGTGATTAATAATACCTTCCCGTTCTTCGGAGTGGTCCTCCTTCAGTTGACTAGTGGAATCTATTATATGTCAATTCTACATTAATTAGGGCTTGTGACATATATAATATGTCCATTTTTTAAAATAGACGTACTTAAATATAAACACGTAATTAGTACGTGGCTTTATATGTAAGCATCAATGCTACAACTACATGCGTACATTCGTTGAGTTCTAAAAAAAAACTCTCGAACTCTACTTTTGCAGCCATTATCTTGCTTCTGTTTCTTCGTTTAATCATGTTCAAATATACTTCTTCCACCTGATAGGAGGCCCACCTTGGTCTCTGATTGTGGTTTAATTTTGTCAGGTAGACAAAAGATTTTCTGTTGCTTTTAATCTTTCTTGATGCAGTTAAATACCAGACAGGATCCTTTGTCCAATATTTTGTATCCATTTTCCTGTCTAATGTAAAACTATGCAATTTCACTTATTATATCTGCTGATGTGACAAATAAAAAAGAAAGGTTGTTTGACTGCCTTATTGGATAGAGGTTCCCAAAATTATTTGCTTTCACTTACACTAAAAAAAAAAATTTATTTCATTATAGAACTTCCTTCATCTTCTAGACAGAAAACGGTGGCAATAGGTTTTGGGAATTGTAACAGTAGCAATAGGGTTTTAGGAATTGTAATAAAGTTGTGTTAACAAAAGAAATCCAAAAAAGAAGAAAGAAGAAGAAACATAAGGCAGCCAAATAGCCTTTCTTTTTTATGTGCCACATTAGCAGATATAATAAATGGAATTACGTAGTTTTACATTGGACAGAAAAGTGGACACAAAACATTGGACAGAGGATCCCGTCTGGTTAAATACATGCGCTGTTGGAAATGGAAACTTAACCAGCCCACTAAGGTCTTTTTCAAGCACTAGTTCCATTCGGTAATCATATTTTATGTAATCTACACGATGATCATTAAAGATTTACTCAGATAAACACACTAATGTACTACTACCAAATTTATATATATATATAACTTGGAAGTTTTTATACGCAACTCCTCACTTTTTTTGAGAACAACAAATAGAGAGTAATTAATACAATGACCCTCTTAATTTTCTTGTAAATCAAGAAACATCCCCACACAATTACCTAACCTTGATGTTGATAGGGGTGGTAAATATTCCAATGGAGTTGGAAAATCCGTTCATTCCAAGTCGTCCTAATCATCTCGAGTGTAAAATTACTTTTCTTAGGCATCGATCTTAAGTAACATTACAATCCTTATAAGAGTTAGACTTTCATGCTTTATTTTTTTTTCTTAATTTGCAAAAACTTGATCCGAGTATAAAGCTAAACAACCATCTTAAAATATATATATATCTTGCTTAACTAGTTTTGGTTTATATTACTATATGTTTTGAATGTTTCTAGCTAGCAACTAAATGTTTCTCGAACACTGAACCAATTAGTAATAAGGATAGGCATTATTTTCACAAAAATTATCTGCTTGCATCACAAACACATTTTTCAATACATTTTTTTATCTCGTATACATCATGTCAGAAAACTGCTATAGCAATTATTCTAAATAATATTTCAAATAAGCTCCCATCCAAACACACGAGTCCTTGAAACGTTTGCAAGACGCCTAGCTAGCTTATCGTAGATAGGTGTTAATCTATACATCGCATTGTGAAAGCTTGAGCTATAAATTGAAAATCAATATCTCTCAAATTGCTTGCCCTAGCATGCATTTAGAAGGATCCTCTTATCTGAATATCTAAGAGCAAGCTTTTCCTTTTCTTTTTTTTAGGGTTTGCCTTCATGAATTGTAGTTTTCCATGTAACCTACTAGGGTTTCACAAAAAAAATAGGACACATGAGCAATTGGGGCGGTGGCATTCACTGGCCCTACATGAAAATCTAGAACGATTACCTTTTCTTGTTTCTTGATACTATACGTTATCAATTGCTGTCTACGTACATTTTAGATCATAATGTGATGCATTATATAGCAGAAATGAAGAACGATTTTGGTGACTCTTTTTAGGATAATGGACCCTCCAAGCGTAGAGCCAAGAGGCAGCATGACCCAAAACAGAGAAAGTATATTAATGTGGTGCATCACCCATTTAGCCCATCACCATGCCCTGTTTGGATTAATTGGTGTCTTGGGATACATCTCACACGTGGGATGCTGAAGAATGTTTTTCCACTGGTTTTTTTATGGTGGTGTGAAATATAACTCCATAAAACAGATTGGGATGCCTATAGTCGATGCAGAACAGATTTAGGCCTCTGAATTAATCACCATCCATCAGGCAGAGGCAGAGGCAGAGGCAGAGGCAGGCAGGTGATCGGGGGTGGGGTGGGGGATGCCTCTTCATGCATGGATCTTCTCTTTCTTTGTAGGGGGCTCACATGCTTTGTTCCCAGCTGGGATCGTATTGGCCACAGATGTGTGACAATAATATACTATGTGAAAATAATTGGAATGCTTTGGATACTTTCTTTGTCCTTTTTTTTTTTTCCCCTTAAGTTAAGGGCAAGTAAGCAACAGACGGGATCCTCTGTCCAATATTTTCTGTCTAATGCAAAACTACATAGTTCCACTTATTATAGTATTTGTATCTGCTGCTGGTGTGACGTATAAAAAAGAAAGACTGTTTGACTGCCTTATGCTTTTTCTTCTTTTTTTTTTTTTTTTGGTTAACCTCATATGCTTCTCCGCACTCTTCTTCTTCTTCTTCTTAGGTAGAGGCGAGAAAAACTTTAAAAGCTCTTCTTATCAAGAAACAGAAGCCAAATCAAGGAGGCAGAAGATTTACTTGAGGTGAAACTTCGCTTTACTATCCGCAATTATTACCATATTATTACGGCTAATTAGAAAAAAGAAATTACTGCTCTTTTTTCTTTTTCGGAATCTTTTTTGATAGTTTATGGGATTTTCAACCCATGCAGGACGTAGTAAAAAATCTGCAAATCATCCATCAAACGTAAAAATGATCCAGCTGCCTGCCTCCATGAGATTCCTTCTTTCAGCCAGCATTAATTGTTCACTAGAACAATTTACTACTACTTCTACTACTATATTCTCTACATTATGCACTTGTGCATGAGATACCTACGAAAGGATCATTAGTTAATCATTAAACTTTACGAGCAGTTTAACTATAAACAATGAAGTCATTACTCATCTAATCTCTACCTAACCACACACAGAGCTAGCCAGCTAGCTCTTCCTTTCGTTTTAAGTTAAGACTAATCTTGCTTAAACTGATTATCATTCAGGGGGTCTCTAGATTCTACCCCTGATTAGTTCCTGTGTGAAAGTGCCGTTGGCCCTCCACAGAACCATATAGAAATAGAAAAATGGGCTATGAATTTCAAACTTTGTGGTTAAAATAATTTCAAGTCGTTTTCTTATGTAGCAAAGGTAATAAAATCAATTACTTGCCACTTTAATATATGGTATATTTTATATATGAATTTTTTCAACGCGTGATTGGTACACTCTACGTCTAAATTACACGTAACTGAATAAAAAATTATACATTCTCACATTCATTACATGTATTAAATTTAGACATTTTCTTAAATAATCGAACCCTTTTTATATATATACACAAACACATATACATAAATATGTAGAACATGATGCATGTCCTCGTGAAGGCACAACTTCAAGTTATTTGATTAAATCAAAATGATTTTGGAGATATTTTTACCCAATGGGTTTGTTTGGATTGTGAATTATTAGAGATATTTTTACTGTAACACTTTTTGTGATGTGATGTATGTGAGATAAAAAGGTAATTGAAAAGATAAAAAGGTATGTTGGAAATTGTAATGATGATGTAAACAAATATATTTTGACAAATAAATCGCAATCCAAACAAACCCATTAATGTATTATTGATGTAGCTCATAAATTGAATATTCTAAAAAGTAAAAGATGAATGCACTTAGCCATGATCCTTAAGGACTTTGGCTAGAATAATACTTTGACTTTTTTTTTTTTGTTTAACTTTTTCAATTCTCCCCACACCCTTCCTATTCTCAATTGCATTTTTTTTTAACCTTTGGATGGTTGATAATTAGATCGTTTTACAAAATATTTATCGTAATAACTTTGTGGATAAATGTACATTCTGGACACGAAAAAGGCGATTGAAAACGTGTTTAAATCTTGTCAAGAACATGTTCCACAAAACATTATTGTGAAACAAATGCATACGCATTTTTCCATAACCAAAATAGAAAAGAAAAGAAAAGAAAAGAAAATAGAGAACAATGGAGTCAAGAAAAATGGGAGGATGGAAATGGTACTTTATCCCAAAAGAAAGGCAAAAGAAGGAGACCTGATTTTGGAACGAATCCAGTCTGTCTGTCACCCAATTACACTAATGAATCAACAGACAAACAAAACAAAACAAAGAAACAAACAAACGATCGATCCATAACCCCAACTGTTAAATTTCAAAAACAATCAAAATTAGACCATAATTTACGGGCCGGGAGTTAAATCCACTTTTCAACCCCACAACACTTCTGATCATGCCACGTGTTCATTTACATAACGTGGCAGCATCGTAGAAGATATACGTTTTACCTGAATTATTTGTGTGTTTCCCCACACTCTCTCCCTCGTGCAAATCACAGGCCCCTGACCTGGCTTTGAACAGTTTCCAATTTCCAGCACCAAAATAACCAAAAAAAAAAAAAAAAACTAAAAACAAATCAGAAGATAAAAGAAAGAAAATAGGAAGTTGAAAAAAAAAGAAAGAAAGAAAACATCATTTCATTTTCAATTTCAAAACCACCATAAACTAAACTAAAATTCATTTTCTTGATTTCCATTTTTTCTCTCACTCTCGCAGACACACTACTCTCTCTGCATTGCCTCTCTCTCTCTCTCTCTCTCTCTCTCTACAATCTCTCAGATCTTTTGAAATCCGCATCAAGAAAGATATGGACTTGTGATCATCTCTGCGTCCGCTGGTAAGCTTAAAAACTACTACAGTTCTGTGCAAATGGGTTTTGTGGGTTTTGTTGCTCATGTAATATATTTGTTGTATCTGAAAATTTGGGGCATTTTGGTAGGGGAAGGGGAAATGTGGATGTGGGTTTGGGTTTGACTTGAATCTTTCATTGGGAAAAGATTGGATCTTTGGGTGGTTTTGAAGATCTAGCGTAAAGCCTGCCTTTTTATTGCCTTTTCTATTTCCTGTTTTTCTTTTGTTGAATATGTGGTTTTTGATTAATTTTTGTTACGTTGGGTTGATATTCAATTTGTTGCTGTTTTTGGTATTGTTCAGTTTTACTTCAATGGCTGTTGCTCATAGATTTTGAGGGAGCAACTTGGGAGAAAGCCAAAAGGTAAAAAAAAAAAAAAAAAAAACTATACTTTGGTGCGATTTCGAATTAGATATTTTTTGGCTGTCAAAACATTAACCATTTGTTTTAAAAGCTTGAAGCAGCGACAGTTATGTTAGTTAACTTCTCTAGTGATTGTGTTTACTCTGTTAGCTTAGCTAATTATCGTAGAGAGGGCTATGTGGCAGAACATATTTTCGCAGTCTAAAGTAAAGAAATATCATTTTTGTTCGTTTTTTTTTTCTTTTTGGTTTGTGGGTCAAGAGTTTGGATCTTTTATTCTTTTGAAAGTTTTATAGGGATTATTCACTCTGGTTTGTGCCATCTGTTGGTATTTTTGTTGGTGATTTTTAATAGTGGCTGTTCTGTGACCTGCAGAGTAGGATGGATGCTGACAATCTTATTCAAGTCACCGAGAATGGGGTTGGATTTGAAAATGGAGTTCGCGAAGAGCTTCTTAGCAGTGAGCTACAGGTGGCTATCCATGAAGCTAATGGTGTCCCCAATTGCAGTCCCGAGATAGGAGGATTAAATGCAGATTTTGAAGATAGCCTGAAGTTGAATGATGGTGAACATATTGACTCCTGTGGTCTAGTGGTCAAGGAGGGATCACCAACACCTGCAAATAGCAATGCTGCTGACAATTCCGAGGTAGGTGCTCATTCTTTCTTAAGTTACTTGATCCATGTCTTATCTGGCATAGTTAGCTAACATTCTTTATGTTTACAATGATCCCCTCTTCTTTGGGAGCAGGGAGGGAAAGAGCTGTTGAATTCAAAACCACATAAGGCTTTAGCTAAGAGTAAGAGCGGGAAACCCTTGAATACTCGAACTATTTCTGAAACAGGGGTTAAAAAGAGCAAGGATGGAAAAGATGTGCTGACTGCTTCTGGTGTTTCAAATGGCACCCTGGCTTCAGAATCAAACTCTAAACTGTCATTTGCAAAATCAAAGAGTAAATCATTCAATGAGAGGCTAGCAGCATCTGCTTCAACCAATGTTAGCCAGTCCAAGGTAGATGCTGATACTGACACTATTCTATTATGTCATGTTGATTATTCATGGTGTTCCTTTTCTCTGGTAGTGAGCATTGTACTGATGTTCTTCTGTGTTTAGCAGCAAATCCAGCAGCCAGAATTGATATCATCTACATCTGCTGCACAATCTGACTGCAACAGGTATATGTTTTCTTGAATTGACCATTAATTTCACATGCTCCTTCAAGCTTAATGATGTCTACGGTGCAACTCTGTCTCACATGCCAGAGCTCATAGGAAGATCATGAGAGGGCTCCTTCCTATGAATCTTCTGACTTTAATTTCTTTTCAATCTTAAAAGTAATTTTTAAAGTGTTATGTGTTGTTCACTTGTTATTTTCCAGCAATTAGCAAAATTTATTTCTCACTGCAGGGAGAAGACTAAGCCGAGGGTACTGAAAAAGAGCCAATCAAGTAAAACTGAAGGAGTGGCAGAATCTGTGTATCCTACCCGTGTGTGTGTGTGTGTGAGATGTGTTTGTCTTTTTTTCCTCCCTACTTATCGGCCTTTTCCTTTTCATCTCTTTCCTTACAGTTAGTTGTTAAGGTTCAAACCTTTGATTTCCTGTATGTGATTGAGAAACAAGTTGCTTGCATAAGTAGTATTATGGACGTTTTGTCCTTAACCCCTATACAGAAGTCCTGCTGAAGATGCAAAGCCTCGCAAAGTGGGTACTCTTCCAAACTATGGCTTCAGTTTCAGATGTAATGAAAGGGCTGAGAAACGAAAAGAGGTTAGCTTTTCGAATAAGCTGCACTGAAACTACAACTTTTACAGAATGATATTCTAGTGTTGATAGAGAAAAACCTTTTATTACAGTTTTACTCAAAACTAGAGGAAAAGATCCAGGCAAAGGAAGTGGAGAAGACTAATTTGCAAGCAAAATCAAAGGTGAAATCTTTAGGTTTGTCTTGCAATCCTTCAAATGGTAAGCAGTGTAATGACCTAATTCTTGTTCGTTCTTGTTTCCCTTGGGCAGGAAACGCTGGAAGCTGAGATTAAAATGTTGAGGAAGAGTTTGATGTTCAAAGCAACACCAATGCCAAGCTTCTATCAGGAGCCTCCACCTCCCAAGGCAGAACTAAAGAAGGTAATTTTGCTTTTAAAAGCATAAATTTAATGTTTGAGTTTTGTGTTGGACCTCATTTATGGAGGAAGATTGTACATAAATTGATGCTTCAAATCCCTGAGCTTGTAATCCTGTTACAGAAATTGAAATATGTAAAAGTAATGTTACAGTACTGGGATGTAGAGAATTGCTGCTGGTGTTGAATGCCATTTGGGATAGTTACATTCATTTAGCTAAAATCAAGCAATCTTTTGTTGGTGGTTGTTGCTTCATTGAACTGTATGAACCCTTCGGACTTGGTTTTGCAACCTTAAATTAGTTTGGCATTTAGAAAATAAAACATACATCTTAAGTGGGTAAGATGTTTCGTGGTTAAGGTCTCAAAGAATAGTATTAAGAGTAAATCCTTTTTCCTTCTATCAGATGATGAATTTGGAGATAGTTTTAAGTGTTTCTGACTGTATGCTTGCGGAAATCTGGTTTGGTAGATTTCTTCCTCAAAGTCCACTAAGGTTCACCCAGTTGAAATTTGCAGTGGCACAGTGGTTCAGTTATGCTGATGCCTAGTATATTAGCATGTCTAGTTGATGAATAGGAAAGCAATGAATGCCTAAAGAAAGAGTCTAGTAAGTATTGCAAACCAGTGAATTTAGCCCAATTTTAAGGAAAGAGTCTAGTAAGTATTGCAAACCAGTGAACTTAGCCCAATTTTAATATAGTTATCACGTAATTAGAATTGATTGCTTGGCCTTGTGTCTTTGGCACTAAAATGGGTCCATTGCCATTTAAAAAATAATGGGCAAAATCAAATGAAATAAAAAAAAATGCAAGTCTGCAAGCAGTTTGTTTGGTTTTGGTTTTGGTTTTACTTTCTAGAAGCCAGTTCTTCAATAAAGTCAACCAACTGAAATACAGAGGCAAGAAATACATTTGCGAAAGCTACATATATTTTTTGCAAAGCTGGGTTCACAATCAGACTGTTTCAATCTCAGTGATTTACCTATCTTTAGCCCCTACTGAGCACGGTTTTGCCTTGTTGTCCCTAACTGGAATTGGTCTACCTATCTGCTTTTGGTAAAACGTACCTTCAAATGTGAATTAAACGCAATTCCAGAGGAGCAGCGTACGATAAAGAATAAAAACGACTTAAGAAACTGGTTTTGTGCAAAATCTAATTGAAGACATTGTATACTTGCAAGCATAGTGGGTTCTTGGAGCCCCATTTGCATGAATCTGTGTCATACTTGCCTCAAGTGTGGTGGATCATGGTGTCACAAGCATTCCTAGACACACATTAGGTGAAAGGTATGCAATAGATATATGCAAACTGTAGATAAACAGAACATGTGCTCAAGCCATGCTGAGGTTTGAGAAATGGTTGTCTGTTTAACTTTTCAAGATGGAAAAGAATGAGAATAAGGTTTAGTTAAATATTTATTGTGCTATATTATATTATCTTATTCTGTACTGTACCTATATCATGTTAACATTTTTCATGCTAAAAACATAAAAAGAGTATAACAAATTTTCTACGCTGCTTTGAGTTAGTGGTATTTATTTGAATTTACATATTTTTGGTAATGTCACAACTGGTATTTGTACAAGTGGGCTAATGATTAATCAGCAGGGTAAGCCTTCTAAAATTTGAAAAGAGAACTATTGAAGATACTGCATTTATTTAATGTATTTTCTTTATTTTGGAAGTAAATCTCAATCTGCTGCTCTGCTGAATTTTTGGATAAAATCTACTCTTCGTTATCTGAATTATGTACTTATTAAGTATACCTTGTATTAACTTGCTGAAAAATGACAAAGCAACAATTACATGGATGATAATTGGTTTTGTGCTGGTTTTTAATGGAAATGATGTTGATTTAGGAAGCTTCAATTTTGAGCTTTACTTTGGGTATAGTAAGCTTTCTACTGCCTGTCACTGGATATGTGTAAGAGTTTTTTAAATAACGTGGACCTAATGAGAAACTGCCTTAGCCCAAAGCTTCCACCCCTCTCTGGGCAACTAACCTGTATACTATCTATGGAAGTCTGTAATTTCTGGCCAAACATTGATGGGCCTTCTCAAGTCTGGGAGACTTCTATAAGTGTGTTTGGTAAATGTTCCCTTCTCTAAAACCATGTTGGCCAAACCTTGATATCATGAGAGGGATATCAAATAGATGGAGGGAGAACACATTGTAATGGTTCATTCTTAATGCGTTTCAAAGGCTGCGTTAAACACTCAACAAAGGAGAGACTTGGTGTGTTTTTTAATTTTGGGGTTGGTATTACATGGAGCAAGTTGTTGAGCACTAGAGGTGGGAATGTCAATTTGTGGCTTAGGTTGTTTGGCCATTGGTAATTAAGAGTCCTTTGACACTTGTAAACTAATTGAGGAAAAAAGCACATAAATGGAAATTTTGTTTTAAAAGAAAGAGAATACAGATTCAGTTTGTCAAAATTTGATTACATTGTTTTTTTATCGAATGTCCCCGAAGGGACAAAATTTGATTACATTGTTGGTTACTGTATCATTAATGCTTTGAAAAGTATGTTTATCATGCTTTAAACTAAAATGAAATGGTCAGCCATCTATTATGCCTTTCATTGTTGTTATACTCAACCATGCAGATACCAACAACAAGAGCTAAATCTCCTAAGCTTGGTCGGAAGAAAAGCTCCCCGAGTAGAGTTTCTGAAGAAGAGAGTGATGAAGGAACACACACGAGCAGGTTAAGCTTGGATGAGAAGTTGTCGCAAAATGACTCTGTCAAGGGACCTTCGATTGTCAATCTCAAGAAACCTCTGAGGAAGTCCCTCCCTAAACTGCCTTCCCAGAAAACTAGCTTGTCTGGTGAAACAAGAAAAGCGTCTTCCAGAAAAACTAGTATATCAAAGGAAATGAGTGGAAGTTCTTCTCAGGCAGACAATTCATCAAAAAGTGGAGCTGCAGGTGACGTGCAAAAGCAGGAGGAAACACCATTGCTTGAGCCAAACCAGACTCAGCCTGGTACTGATGTTGAGCATTTTGGTGAAGTTCAAGCTGAGGTAGCCTTGGTGAACTAGCCATATCAGCGGAGCATTAAATATAGCAGCATGCAAATCCAATGTATATTTATTAGGCTACCCTTTGTCCCATCATCTGCCTGAAAATTGTGCAAGAGATGCGAGTAATACTTGATTCATTTGATGATGAAGGAACGGTTGATATTGTAGTGATGGTTGTTGCCTCAATGTTTATAATGGCAAGGTTTGATTGTGTAATATACATCTGAAGATTGCTGGAATGTGATCCTTAAGACAAGCAGATTGATTGCAGCATTTTAAGGTCACTGTTGGTCAATTTGATGCCCTTATTTATTATGTTTCAATGTGCCCTAGTCCTACTTACGAACTGGGAAATTTTTGGCTTTGAGGGGATTCACCTACTATTAGTTCAGGATATATGTATTGGCTACTTTGCTTTTAAGTTTGGTTAACTCTGAATGTTGTATTGGCTGCTAAGACTTTTAATTAGCAATTGAGTATTGCTTATCAATGAAGACTTTTATTTCTATTTGCATTTTAGTTTGGTCACCTCTGAAGCTTGTATTGGCTGCTGTGACTTTCTTTCTTTCTTTTTTTTTTTTTCCGGAGACGATAGATGATTTTATTAGAGTTGTGCATGAATTATACACGCAGTGAGCAAAGGCTCCACGAGAGCTATACAAGTGCCTCAAAGCGCCGAGGAAGTAACCACTCCTCATCAAAAGGCATGCTTAATGCATCATCACAAAAGTTAGTTGTTCTAACACTAGTATCATCACTCCTAGCTACAACAAATGAGCATCTCACAAACATTGAGCTTAGATCGTTGATATCCTTTAGGTGGGAAAACAGTCTCATATCCCTAGTCTTGCTGGTTTCTATCATCTTCATCAGTCGTTTCTGTGGGATTTCTGCTTCAATCCTCCTCCACTGTTGTTCCCTTTGCTTTGATCATGGCAAGTTTGAGAGCCACAGCATTATCCATCAGGCTATTCCATCCACTGAACTCCTTAAGCGCCCACTGAGCCATCAACTAATTGTTTCTATTCATTGCAAGTATACCAACACTTCCATTTGGCTGCTGTGACTTTCTTGAGGAACATTATTTAGAATACATGCCCTTCTGAATTTTGATGCGTTCAAAAGCTCTAAAAATATAGGAGTATAGGAGTAAGTATAGAATACAACCCTTTTTGAATTCTGATGCGTTCGTTCATAAGAGTGTTTGGATAGCTAATTTTTTTTCAAATAATATTGCGTTTGTAACATTTTCTAATCTACTTTTTTATATTCTCAACTATCTTTTTACTCCCTCCGTCCCAATTATTTGGTCCTATCTCGAGAATCTAATTTTTTTTTAAGAATAGTGACTTGATTGTGATGTTTGTATTTCTCTTTTCAATTTTACTCCCACAAATTCAAATTTTTGAATTTAAATGGTATCATACGTATGATTAGAGAAAGAAACTATATTGAAAAGGGAAACTAAAAGATGCTTTGACTTTCTCAATCGGACAAATATTTTGGGACATCCATCACAAAAATAAAAAGTAAGACACTTTCAATAGAACGGAATGAGTACGTCACATACATCACATCACACAAAGTGCTACAGTAATTATTCTAAATAATACTCTATTCAAAAAAAAAAGAAAGAGTAGAATGCATCCCTTATTTAGTATAGGAGCAAGTATTAGTGGAATCTATTATAGGGCTGGAGCTGAACCAAGTAGATCGGCTCGAGCTCGCGAGCTACTTGGTCAGCAGCTCGAGCTCGAGCTTGATCTTGGAAATATGATACTCGAGAGCTCGACGAGCTCTATCGAGCTTTTTATAATATATATTTTAATTTTTATTATTGTGAAATGTCAATAATATCCTTTATGTAAAATTATATATAAAATATTAATTTTTAGGGAAAAATGCACTTTTCATCCTCAAAGTTTGGGGGCTTGACCAATTTTATCCTCAATGTTTAACCCCAAACACATTTCATCCTCAATGTTCCGTAATTTTGACCAATTAAGAACAATTGACGGGAAATATCCAATTGACCGTTACAACCAACGGTTTTACCCAACAAAAAATGGGTAAAACCGAATGGAGCTAACTTTAAAGGAACAAAATGCAACGGACGGACGAAAAGCTCCATTGTTGTCCTTTTTCCCTCTGCCCTTCAACCCCAAAATTTTCTTGCCAATCTTTGCAGCTTTAAACATTCATCCTCAGAGCATCTGGCAGTGGAGCTCCCTGTGCTCTCATTTTTGCCTAAATGAGGAGCAGAAGTTCTGAAGTCTCCAGTGGTTCATCAACTCCATTCTGCAAGTGTGGGTTAAGAACAAAAATGAGCACCTGTTGGCGCGGCGAGAATTCGGGAAGAAGATTCCTTGGTTGCTCTCTGTGGCCGGTAAGAAATATTTGTCTAAAAATGTTGGTCCTTCAATGTGTTAATTTAGCTAACTAATTTCTGAGAAATGTCATTATTGTTATGGTAGAGACCCGAGAGATGCAGGTACTTTGAATGGGTTGATGAGCCAATTTGTCCAAGAGGGAGAGTTCTCATTCCTGGTTTGCTGAAAAAGACTAACAAAATGGAAGAACAAGTTGAAAGAATGCGTAAGAGGGAGAAATTTTTTATTATAATAATTGTGCTTTTGGTGGTTTTGCTAGTACTGAGTTGGAGCAGTAAAGGCGAGGAAAAAGTAAAGGGAGGCAAGTTGCTGCTAAGACTGGAGTGATTTTGGTAAAATTGCAGAAGAAAGAACATTTTGAAGCTGGCTGTGTTTGTTGTTGGAACGAGAGTTGCATTTTTTCCTATGAAGTAATATCCAATTGCAGGGTATAGAAAGGGACTTATTTTGTTTGTACAAAGGTTCCAAATGAACTCTGCAATTTATGTAAAAGGTGGGATTTAGGAAGGGAAATGTATTTGGCAACAATGCAATTTATGAACTCTGTAATTTATTTTGTTTGTAAAGCTATGCGTTGAGTGTAAGAAAATGGTCCTTGTCAAAGTGTTGTTCATATCATAAATATAAAATGGCCATGAACTGATAAACCACATGTACTGATAATACAAACAGATGCAAATAAACCACGCTAGAAAACAAATGCAAATAAACCAAACTGGCAACTAAGCTGATAAACCAAGATTGTCCCACATGTACTGATAAACCAAGTTGGAATATAAATGCAAATAATACAAACAGATGAACATGAAAACAGTTGCCATATATGTATATCATAACTTCAATACAATTAAAGTGCATTCTCAATGAAATAAAGCAAGGGATAATATCAGAAACCTCCCCTGAGGTTTCTTGAAATATCACTAAGCTCCCTCCACATTTTGGAAATCTCTCCTACCACCCCTTGAATTGACATTTTCTTAACAATGTCAGCCCCTCTAAGCAAAAGTAACAATAGATTAAGCATTTTGGAGGAGGGAGAGTATTTTAGTTCCCTTCATACCCTTAGTTTGACTGATACAGTGACAGAAGAAAGTTGCAATAGGTGAAAAATATGAATTGGAGAATATTTTCCTGGCAGAATATTTTCCCTTCATAAGCTACTTTGAATGCTTCTACTGGTATTAAAAGGTGAAGGAACCGCTGGTGAAGTAAGGCAGATGGAGAGGTAATTGGGCAAAGCAATGGCTAGTTCATCCTTTGCTAAATAAAATCAAAGCAAATCGTGTTAAATAAGGAATCGGAGGGCATAAGAAAGCAAATGATGGAGGCAGTGGGGGACAATATGCAGGAAAGGAGCAATGTTGAGGAGAGGAAGTCAAGAAAAGCAAGTAAGTTTAAATAGCCTGCCTGCCTGCGGGTTTCCCCCTTATGTAAAATGACTAAAAGCTGCGTTTCTGTTCTATTTATATCAAACACATACTCTCAAACCCTCACCTGAAGGGTGAGGATGAGAGGGGAGGTTTGCTGGGCATCCTAGGGCCCTCCGATGGGCATGTGCAACTCAACGCAGCTTGCATGTAAAAAAAATTTTTTTTTTTTAAGTAATTTGTTAAATAGCCTGAAACCCGCTTGCGGGTTTCCCTGCCTGCCTGGAACCCGCTTGCGGGTTTCCCCCTTATGTAAAATGACTAAAAGCTGCGTTTCTGTTCTATTTATATCAAACACATACTCTCAAACCCTCACCTGAAGGGTGAGGATGAGAGGGGAGGTTTGCTGGGCATCCTAGGGCCCTCCGATGGGCATGTGCAACTCAACGCAGCTTGCATGTAAAAAAAATTTTTTTTTTTTAAGTAATTTGTTAAATAGCCTGAAACCCGCTTGCGGGTTTCCCTGCCTGCCTGGAACCCGCTTGCGGGTTTCCCCCTTATGTAAAATGACTAAAAGCTGCGTTTCTGTTCTATTTATATCAAACACATACTCTCAAACCCTCACCTGAAGGGTGAGGATGAGAGGGGAGGTTTGCTGGGCATCCTAGGGCCCTCCGATGGGCATGTGCAACTCAACGCAGCTTGCATGTAAAAAAAATTTTTTTTTTTAAAGTAATTTGTTAAATAGCCTGAAACCCGCTTGCGGGTTTCCCTCTTTTTTTTTAAAAAAAATAAATAAATTCTATGGAAGAAACTTTTGTCTACTAACCAACTGTATACACTACACTTAGAGCTTGTCATATGTATTGCAACTTTAATCTACAAAGCTAAGCTCTTCTTATGTATTACAGCTTCAAAAAACTCAATATTCATCAACTTTTTTGTTCATCAACTTTATACAGCAGTCTTGAAAAGTTTCAGACTTGTGAAGGACATATACAGCTCTAATTTTGGATTGTCAATATGCTTAGGATCAAAAGTACGAGACCTCAATTTAGACTCTTCATCATCAGACTCATGAATGCTTTCAAAATCAGATTCAGAATCAGGAACCTGTTCTGTTTCATCAGAATCAGGAACCACCTCTGCTTCATTCAAAGGATCAGGAACCACATTTTCTTTCCTGTGATTATCTACTCCCAACCATTCAGCATTTTTGTCAACATTATCATGAAATATACCATCATCAGCATCATCACCTATTTCATAATCTGAATCAATAGCTGAAAAAAAAGTCTCATCACTTGCGTCAGAATCATTATCACAATTATTAGCAGCACACCTTCCTTGACCTTCATCCCTAATATTATTGTTACCATCACCATTTTGGAGTTCATTTTCTGTCTCATCTACCTCATACGGATCATAACCAAGTTGTTGCACTAGAATTTCATGAAAAGATACTTCAAGATATAAGTTAACTTCCTTAGTTGGTCCAACCTCCCCCTTAACATAACCATTTAACTCCCTACTGCTGTCTATCCTCCTAAAGGTGTTATTTTCCCAACCATAGTACACCTTATGACCATATACACCAGCACTCTCAGTTAATCTATCCACTTCAAAAACACTTAGACCTATACTCTCAACATAGTCAAACACACACAAATCTCCACCTTCGTAATGGGGATCAGGAGTATATGAAATGAGGCCTCCATGGTGACATCTTAATGTAATAAATGTGCTGCCCGTTTCTGGTTAAAGAAAAGAAAATAATATAGATCAGACTCTTCAGGAAAAAAAAATGCTTCATCATTTCAGCATAACAAATTGTTGACCCACACAAAAACTACCAAACAAGGACCACTTTCACTTTTTCCATACACATGGCCAGATACACATGGCCGGCAAAATATACCAAGTATTATTGTTTATTAGTCACTCTCACCACAAATTTATAGTCAATCGGCAACTATCATCAGACATAAGGGACCACATTCACACTATAATAATCAAACCAAGACAAATTTTTTGATTTATTTATACCTCATGCAAATGGCCAAATCTGGAAAAAAAATAGCCGTAAATTGTAGTGGGGAAACAGTACAAACACAAGGGACCACATATCAGGTTTCCTTCTCCAAAAAAACACATATCTTTATGCAATGTAGTTGTTGATTTTGGATATAAATACCGTAATTTGGGGGTGGACAAATGTGGAGCTCTTTCTTCCGCAATGTCATATTTTTCTTCACCTAAAATGCTCCACGGATGCCGTCTATGCCCTCCTTCTTGCTAGCAGATGCTCGAAAAGTGGATGGAAAGATTGGCACAAAAATTTTTAGGGCTGACAACGGAGAAGAAAGAAGGAGAAGACAGAAGCTTTTTTCCTTTCGTTTTGCTATTTTGTGCATTTTTGTCCGTTAGAAAAAATGGATCCATTCGGTTTGACCCGGTTATATTGGGTATAAAGTTGGATCTAACGAATTGTGCTTCTCACGTGCAAAGTTCCGTCCCAATTTTTGATTTGTCCTCCAATTCCCGTCAATTGTCCTTAATTGGTCAAAATTACGGAACATTGAGGATGAAATGTGTTTGGGGTTAAACATTGAGGATAAAATTGGTCAAGCCCCCAAACTTTGAGGATGAAAAGTGCATTTTTCCCTAATTTTTATTACTTGAGCTTGATTAGGCTTGATTGAACTCGAATAATCTCGATTGAACTTGATTTGAATTAATTACATTTAATTAAACTGGAGCTCGAGCTCGGCTCGACAGCACCCCAAGTGGAATTGCCCATGGGATTTAATATTTAAAAACTTACGGTGCTAAAAGAAGTAATAGTACTAGTTTATAACATCAAGCCAAATTTCACTTGATCAGCCGGCCCTCCCAAATCTGCAACAGTCTTTAAGATTTTGGAGTCAAACATCTCAGGGGGATGGACTATATGAGGTGGCCAGCAAGCAGAGTCTATTCTTTTTGCGAGCAGTTATTCCAACAACCTCTGTCATGTCTAACTCGTTGGATTTGAGGTCATTTGGAAGCTTCCAGTCAAAGTGGTAAAGCAGAAGAGCTAAAGGAAGCTCAATATTGACGAGACCCAATACTCAGGGTCTCTTCCAATTGCCCAGGCATTAACCATTACTCTTGTTTTGGTGGGGATTACATATCCATCAATTTCACATTGCTCCCTGCATTCTCTGGGAACTAGCAAAGGGACAGGAGGGTTACCACTTTGACTGGAAGCTTCCAAATGACCTCAAATCCAACGAGTTAGACATGACAGAGGTTGTTGGAATAACTGCTCGCAAAAAGAATAGACTCTCCTTGTTAATTTTGAAAAGAAGGGGGGAAAAAAGAGTACGTACCACTATGACAGCTTTGATGTTATCGTCTGTCATTTGACATTGAAGGCCACCACTTTCTCTTACTCGTAGCAGGACGTCAATCAGATCTTCTTGGCCAAATTCACCACCAGTGGACGATTTTTTAGTTGCAAAGTCGCGAATATGCTGACGAAGTATGTTGCTCAAAACTTTGTCCTGCTTTTGCATCCACTTTTCCAGTTTAATCCTCACCACACTAAAGAAATGAAGAAACTTATAGGATGGGAATAGATCAGCAATCTCCATGCCTTTTGCAGCGACTCCGTCCTTGATTATCATCACGAAAGCATTCTGGTCATCTCTGCTTACTTTGCCAAATGCTGATCTGCGAATCATGGAACTGGAATACATGTACAACTTTTCTGCTCTATTGATTGGTTCTTTACCCCCAGCCAGAGCCTGAATAGATGAAACGAGCCGCGAAGCCTCGGCCTGGCGAATGGGGCTGAAAGATTGGACAGTTCTGGCACTGAGGAGTTCCTGGGTGCAAATTTTGTGCATCTGTCTCCAGTAATCACCATATGGGGCAAAAGCAATGTCTGAAGCGCCATACACTACGATCCTGGTTGCTTGGGATACAGCCCTGTCTGCAAAGGCAAGGTCGTGAGTTTTCATAACCTCTTCCGCCATACGAGGTGATGATACCACAATAGCGGACATCTCACCGAGCTGTAGGTGCATTAAAGGTCCATGTTTCTGAGCTAATTTTCTGAGGGCATGATGTGGTAGTGAACCCACTAAATGATGCAAGTTTCCAATGAAAGGAAGCTTCCATGGAGATGGTGGCAGCTTCTGCTTCTGGGCCGCTGCATTGGGCCGCTTCCATTGCATCAACAAAGCTAAAACGAAGGCTAGGAAGAGAAAGAGAGGAATGGAGTTTGAAGAAAGGTCCATTGGCACCTGTTGATCTCCTATCCACAATCGTTTGCAGAATCCCGAGCATGCATGGCTTCCTATTTTATACTATTACTAGCATAGCATTAGGGAGGATTGTCAATAATGGAGCCGGGCCAGCTCTCGAAGTCGGCCTAAATAATTAGGGACCTATCACCGGGCCTGTTTGGCAAACACTCTGTTTATCTGCTACAACTTTAGCTACGAGTTTTTTTGGCCAATGCCAAAAAACTTGCTACAACGGGCCGTTTTTAGCCAAGTTTGTCTGCTACAAGTTTTTTAACAATTTTAATTATAATAACCTCAAAAAATTTCTCAAAGTTTTTTAATTATATACTTCAAAATATCCAAAAATTTATACACTTCAAAAATTTTTTCTACAATTTCTACTATAAAGTACAGTAAAATTTTAGACAAACACTCAAAAAACTCAATTGTCAAATGGGGCTCTATTTAGGGTAGAACCTTGCTCTTGTACATCATTGGACTAGGCTGAGCTTCGGTGTACCGATACAATTGTAAGCCGAGTTTGGATTTAAAGAGGTTCAATTCGATTAAAGCTCAGCCCGACCAAATATGTGTATAAGTATGTGTTTTTTTTTTAAATTTACAATAATGATGCACGTTATTTGATAATTGCATGTATAACAACTTTACATAATTTACAATATATATAATGATAACAATTTTATGTGTATTATATAATATATGGTAGTAAATGTTATTTGCACTCTCCTTTTTGTTAATCACACTTCTATTATCATGTTTATTGTATAGTTTTCATTTGTTAAACTATATGATAAAACAAGTAATGAAAGTGCAAATAACATTTTCTTATATATAATTATGAATTAATTGTGAATTTGGATCAAACTCTGATTAGGTCCAAAACCCTTTTATCTTTATAAAGAGTACCGAATATGAGTCCGTCTTACTACGTGGAAAGCCGAAAGTCTGAATCCGAAAAATCTGAAAGCTCGACTTTATTTTGTGAGTTGAGCTTGAACTTCACGATTCTTAACTCACAAGACTCGATTTACAACCAACTATTTACCTAACATTAACCATTTTCTTCCCTATTTCTAATAGGTTGGGAAGGAGGGATCAATAGAGTTGCTGCTAGTGGGCGATAACAAGCCCCCGTTTTAAAGACCAAAACACAGATTTTTAATTTTTGCGGCTTGGCTTCAGTGGAAAGGTTACCTTACTAATTAATGTGGTCGTTTAAGTTAAACACATTAATAAGTCTTAAACAGGATTACGTATTCAAATTCATCTTCAAATTTGTGCAAACAAATTGTGATCAGATTGTTTAGTTACCACTTTCAAGTGACGTAGTGGTAGGTATAATAGATGAAGGAAAACAAAAAACAGGCTTTCTGAGTTTTATAATTGTCCCCTTTAGTTGGCTTCATTCATTATGATAAATCAGATCCAATTAAATCTATTGGTAGCTAGGTGTGTGAGCTACTTTCTTGAGGGTCTGCCAAATTAAGGCTTTAAATCCTTTGCTTTAAAAAAAAAAAAAAAAAATTTCCCCATCAAAGATAACGATGCAACGACTCCGTATGCTGGGATAATGCTCGAAAAGTAATCAACTAACAACCCTATTTGATAAGCCAATTCAACACTGAAACTTAATAAATTCAAATATTAATATGTTCAGACGCGTTTGATAACCAAATATAGAACATATGAATTAATTAAGTGGCACTGAATTTTTTTAGACAAAACCTGCTCCAAAAGTTAGATGATAAGCTAAATATACCATGTTAGTATTTAACAATTTAGTGAATTAATGAATTCAGATTTTTTGATTTTCTGTTTTTAGAATTTTGTTTTATCAAACACATCCTAAAACTATGAGATCTTTTGTTGGTGGAGACTCAACTCTCTGTTAATTTGCAGGTAAAATAGATACACATTAATCTTTTGATACACTATCGGATTTGGATGCATGCCACGTGTACAAAAAATTTTATTTAAAATTAGTTGTCTTTGTAACAAGGACTAATAGATGTATACAATGTCCATATATGAAACATTAATTCAATAAGGATAAATAAAATTGTTATTCTATCAACTCAATATGGTAGATATTGAACGACATCGTCTAAAGTACATTCACCACTCTATTTACTTGCAAGAATGCATAATGGTTGTTGCAGCCCAGTTTGGACCAAATGATCTTTGAACAACAATAATAAGGCACTTAAGTGCAATAATTGATAACTTAGAGCGCACACCACAAATCGATGACAGATCAGAGGCGCAAAGTATAATTAACACTTTTATAATACTACTAAATCAATGGCAGGGATAAAGGGTCGCATCAAATGCAACGTGTTGGGGAATCTCAATCTCCAGGTCAAATTTCTTGAGATGAGTGGGTGAATTGAGGCTAATCCAAAGGGATTTGTTCTCACTTTTTTGAATTGTTTTAAGGGGAAAAATGCACTTTTCATCCTCAAAGTTTGGGGGCTTGACCAATTTTATCCTCAATGTTTAACCCCAAACACATTTCATCCTCAATGTTCCGTAATTTTGACCAATTAAGGACAATTGACGGGAATTGGAGGACAAATCAAAAATTGGGACGGAACTTTGCACGTGAGAAGCACAATTCGTTAGATCCAACTTTATACCCAATATAACCGGGTCAAACCGAATGGATCCATTTTTTCTAACGGACAAAAATGCACAAAATAGCAAAACGAAAGGAAAAAAGCTTCTGTCTTCTCCTTCTTTCTTCTCCGTTGTCAGCCCTAAAAATTTTTGTGCCAATCTTTCCATCCACTTTTCGAGCATCTGCTAGCAAGAAGGAGGGCATAGACGGCATCCGTGGAGCATTTTAGGTGAAGAAAAATATGACATTGCGGAAGAAAGAGCTCCACATTTGTCCACCCCCAAATTACGGTATTTATATCCAAAATCAACAACTACATTGCATAAAGATATGTGTTTTTTTGGAGAAGGAAACCTGATATGTGGTCCCTTGTGTTTGTACTGTTTCCCCACTACAATTTACGGCTATTTTTTTTCCAGATTTGGCCATTTGCATGAGGTATAAATAAATCAAAAAATTTGTCTTGGTTTGATTATTATAGTGTGAATGTGGTCCCTTATGTCTGATGATAGTTGCCGATTGACTATAAATTTGTGGTGAGAGTGACTAATAAACAATAATACTTGGTATATTTTGCCGGCCATGTGTATCTGGCCATGTGTATGGAAAAAGTGAAAGTGGTCCTTGTTTGGTAGTTTTTGTGTGGGTCAACAATTTGTTATGCTGAAATGATGAAGCATTTTTTTTTCCTGAAGAGTCTGATCTATATTATTTTCTTTTCTTTAACCAGAAACGGGCAGCACATTTATTACATTAAGATGTCACCATGGAGGCCTCATTTCATATACTCCTGATCCCCATTACGAAGGTGGAGATTTGTGTGTGTTTGACTATGTTGAGAGTATAGGTCTAAGTGTTTTTGAAGTGGATAGATTAACTGAGAGTGCTGGTGTATATGGTCATAAGGTGTACTATGGTTGGGAAAATAACACCTTTAGGAGGATAGACAGCAGTAGGGAGTTAAATGGTTATGTTAAGGGGGAGGTTGGACCAACTAAGGAAGTTAACTTATATCTTGAAGTATCTTTTCATGAAATTCTAGTGCAACAACTTGGTTATGATCCGTATGAGGTAGATGAGACAGAAAATGAACTCCAAAATGGTGATGGTAACAATAATATTAGGGATGAAGGTCAAGGAAGGTGTGCTGCTAATAATTGTGATAATGATTCTGACGCAAGTGATGAGACTTTTTTTTCAGCTATTGATTCAGATTATGAAATAGGTGATGATGCTGATGATGGTATATTTCATGATAATGTTGACAAAAATGCTGAATGGTTGGGAGTAGATAATCACAGGAAAGAAAATGTGGTTCCTGATCCTTTGAATGAAGCAGAGGTGGTTCCTGATTCTGATGAAACAGAACAGGTTCCTGATTCTGAATCTGATTTTGAAAGCATTCATGAGTCTGATGATGAAGAGTCTAAATTGAGGTCTCGTACTTTTGATCCTAAGCATATTGACAATCCAAAATTAGAGCTGTATATGTCCTTCACAAGTCTGAAACTTTTCAAGACTGCTGTATAAAGTTGATGAACAAAAAAGTTGATGAATATTGAGTTTTTTGAAGCTGTAATACATAAGAAGAGCTTAGCTTTGTAGATTAAAGTTGCAATACATATGACAAGCTCTAAGTGTAGTGTATACAGTTGGTTAGTAGACAAAAGTTTCTTCCATAGAATTTATTTATTTTTTTTAAAAAAAAAGAGGGAAACCCGCAAGCGGGTTTCAGGCTATTTAACAAATTACTTTAAAAAAAAAAATTTTTTTTACATGCAAGCTGCGTTGAGTTGCACATGCCCATCGGAGGGCCCTAGGATGCCCAGCAAACCTCCCCTCTCATCCTCACCCTTCAGGTGAGGGTTTGAGAGTATGTGTTTGATATAAATAGAACAGAAACGCAGCTTTTAGTCATTTTACATAAGGGGGAAACCCGCAAGCGGGTTCCAGGCAGGCAGGGAAACCCGCAAGCGGGTTTCAGGCTATTTAACAAATTACTTAAAAAAAAAAAATTTTTTTTACATGCAAGCTGCGTTGAGTTGCACATGCCCATCGGAGGGCCCTAGGATGCCCAGCAAACCTCCCCTCTCATCCTCACCCTTCAGGTGAGGGTTTGAGAGTATGTGTTTGATATAAATAGAACAGAAACGCAGCTTTTAGTCATTTTACATAAGGGGGAAACCCGCAAGCGGGTTCCAGGCAGGCAGGGAAACCCGCAAGCGGGTTTCAGGCTATTTAACAAATTACTTAAAAAAAAAAATTTTTTTTACATGCAAGCTGCGTTGAGTTGCACATGCCCATCGGAGGGCCCTAGGATGCCCAGCAAACCTCCCCTCTCATCCTCACCCTTCAGGTGAGGGTTTGAGAGTATGTGTTTGATATAAATAGAACAGAAACGCAGCTTTTAGTCATTTTACATAAGGGGGAAACCCGCAAGCGGGTTTCAGGCAGGCAGGCTATTTAAACTTACTTGCTTTTCTTGACTTCCTCTCCTCAACATTGCTCCTTTCCTGCATATTGTCCCCCACTGCCTCCATCATTTGCTTTCTTATGCCCTCCGATTCCTTATTTAACACGATTTGCTTTGATTTTATTTAGCAAAGGATGAACTAGCCATTGCTTTGCCCAATTACCTCTCCATCTGCCTTACTTCACCAGCGGTTCCTTCACCTTTTAATACCAGTAGAAGCATTCAAAGTAGCTTATGAAGGGAAAATATTCTGCCAGGAAAATATTCTCCAATTCATATTTTTCACCTATTGCAACTTTCTTCTGTCACTGTATCAGTCAAACTAAGGGTATGAAGGGAACTAAAATACTCTCCCTCCTCCAAAATGCTTAATCTATTGTTACTTTTGCTTAGAGGGGCTGACATTGTTAAGAAAATGTCAATTCAAGGGGTGGTAGGAGAGATTTCCAAAATGTGGAGGGAGCTTAGTGATATTTCAAGAAACCTCAGGGGAGGTTTCTGATATTATCCCTTGCTTTATTTCATTGAGAATGCACTTTAATTGTATTGAAGTTATGATATACATATATGGCAACTGTTTTCATGTTCATCTGTTTGTATTATTTGCATTTATATTCCAACTTGGTTTATCAGTACATGTGGGACAATCTTGGTTTATCAGCTTAGTTGCCAGTTTGGTTTATTTGCATTTGTTTTCTAGCGTGGTTTATTTGCATCTGTTTGTATTATCAGTACATGTGGTTTATCAGTTCATGGCCATTTTATATTTATGATATGAACAACACTTTGACAAGGACCATTTTCTTACACTCAACGCATAGCTTTACAAACAAAATAAATTACAGAGTTCATAAATTGCATTGTTGCCAAATACATTTCCCTTCCTAAATCCCACCTTTTACATAAATTGCAGAGTTCATTTGGAACCTTTGTACAAACAAAATAAGTCCCTTTCTATACCCTGCAATTGGATATTACTTCATAGGAAAAAATGCAACTCTCGTTCCAACAACAAACACAGCCAGCTTCAAAATGTTCTTTCTTCTGCAATTTTACCAAAATCACTCCAGTCTTAGCAGCAACTTGCCTCCCTTTACTTTTTCCTCGCCTTTACTGCTCCAACTCAGTACTAGCAAAACCACCAAAAGCACAATTATTATAATAAAAAATTTCTCCCTCTTACGCATTCTTTCAACTTGTTCTTCCATTTTGTTAGTCTTTTTCAGCAAACCAGGAATGAGAACTCTCCCTCTTGGACAAATTGGCTCATCAACCCATTCAAAGTACCTGCATCTCTCGGGTCTCTACCATAACAATAATGACATTTCTCAGAAATTAGTTAGCTAAATTAACACATTGAAGGACCAACATTTTTAGACAAATATTTCTTACCGGCCACAGAGAGCAACCAAGGAATCTTCTTCCCGAATTCTCGCCGCGCCAACAGGTGCTCATTTTTGTTCTTAACCCACACTTGCAGAATGGAGTTGATGAACCACTGGAGACTTCAGAACTTCTGCTCCTCATTTAGGCAAAAATGAGAGCACAGGGAGCTCCACTGCCAGATGCTCTGAGGATGAATGTTTAAAGCTGCAAAGATTGGCAAGAAAATTTTGGGGTTGAAGGGCAGAGGGAAAAAGGACAACAATGGAGCTTTTCGTCCGTCCGTTGCATTTTGTTCCTTTAAAGTTAGCTCCATTCGGTTTTACCCATTTTTTGTTGGGTAAAACCGTTGGTTGTAACGGTCAATTGGATATTTCCCGTCAATTGTTCTTAATTGGTCAAAATTACGGAACATTGAGGATGAAATGTGTTTGGGGTTAAACATTGAGGATAAAATTGGTCAAGCCCCCAAACTTTGAGGATGAAAAGTGCATTTTTCCCTTGTTTTAAGCTATTATACACTGCAACCACTCATAATTTTTTTTTTTCTACGAAGACATTATTATTGAATCCTAGTTTGGATTGTGTTCTCCACGAAGAATTTTTACGTTTTTCGTAAACATATTTTTCAATCACTTTTTTACTTCATATATACTAAATAACTGCAGCATATTTTTCTACCAGAACTCTTAAAAATAGCAATCCAAACAGATAAATTTCCGACTTCATCTAGTGACTGTGAAAAATAATAGCAAGAAATAAAAAGAAAAAGATTTCGTCACGAAACTATTCAATTCTTTGTTCCCCTTTTTTTTTTTTTGCTGATAATAAATTGCGAAGAAAAATATCAGATTGTTAATAATGCCTATAATGATGTCTTAATTCGAAACCTTCTTCCAGTATTTTTTTTTTGCCCCCTTCCTTCTCTCCTGTCCTTTCTAATCTTTTTTGGTAGACTTCAACGCAGTCGAGTCAATTTAATCTAAAAAATTGCAACTGGGATCTCAGTTCCGAATGCATTTTTTGCACTTTTTTAACACTTTCTTGACATGTCAATTGCTTCATCCCACGCAGATGCATGCACTCAAAAACTTTGATTATGAACAACGGTGGTACATGCACCTAATAAAGGTCACCTTCAGTCCAGTTCCCATCAATCAACAATGCCTTTCCTGCAGGCTGCTGGAAATTTCATGAGAAGACTCCGTTTACTTTCCAAAAAGGGGCTGAAGGAACCACACTAGCCATATGTTAGAAACAACTAATTAACCACACTAGCCCTGGAGAAAGGTATTTACTAACATAAATGAAGATTCTTATTTATTGCAACAGATCCATCACAAAAAGTGTGAATAGTGAGCTAAAAACATCTCTATTACAGGAACATGATGATGGTCGCAGGGGACAGTTTCATAAACAAGAGAAGCCTGCAAAACTAGGGCTCGGTTAAAAAAACAACTCTTGGAACCAGCCAAGAGTTGTCATGGCAGACTGAAAGAACATGCTGCTGCAGCTGCCACGGCCAAAGCCCGCGAAAATGCAAGGCACTGATAACCTAAAAACTGCCAAAAGCAACCACCACCATTGCTACCAGGGATCAAGCTCACCATGAGAAAACAGAGACCCAACCAACACACGCAGAACGCAGAGGCTCAACAACGTGGAAGACTCGGAAAAACTGAAATAGACAGACCTCAACACTACTAACTATAGACATTGTACCATAACTTAGCCTGAGCATGGCATGCACAACACCAGTGCTAGGCTCGAAATTTAAAACACCATCATAAGGTAACACCTGCCAACAGAAAACTGGTCCATCCAAAAGAACCTCTAGATCCAGAGCTCAGCATCTGTATTCTCAGTGAAGTATGATCAACAAAGTAAGACTCCCAATACGGGGCCAAAATCCTTGAAACAGTTTCCCTTGAGAGAGTAAAACTGCAAAAAAAAAAAAGGAGAGTAGCTGACCACGTTCACTGGAAAAAGGACCTAAAGGACAATGGACCACAAAAGACCTACTAATGTTGGACTCAAACTAATGCAGCTACGGACAAGAAACCCATAAAGCGTCTACCCATACATCCACATGATCTACTTGTTCACGTCTACCAACTTAATCCTCTGACTAGGCTTTTCAGTTTTTCCCCCCTGCTTAGAAAAGGATATCACACCTCCAAAGTCGCTCAGCAAGCAAATCAAAGGCATCAGACTTGACTCCATAGCAGTGCTGGATGTTCAAACCCATCAGCGTCTGGCCCAATTTCTCCACAGAAAGCAAGCTTCTGTTCGACACCAAATTGCAACCCGACAGGGATAGGATTCGCAAACAGAGCTGATCGGCACCAGCCAGGGCTGCTGTGCCAGCATCTGTGATTCTGCTCTTGGAAACATCAAGTTCACTTAGCAATGAGCAGTGCTCTGCAATTGCAAACAGGGTTGCATCAGTGACGCACTTGCATCCATCAAGATTCAACTCCTCAAGGGTACAGCCATGGAGCTTAGCAATGGCTGCAGTAACTTTATCTGTCAAATTAACACAGCCGCTCAGATTCACCTTCACCAAACCAGCTTCAGAGCTCTCTACAAGTGGGAGAAGCCCCTCGTCAGTAATCCCACCAAGTGTGCTTAGTTCAAGGCGCACCAGATTTGGGCAGAGTTTAGCTAGGGTGGAGAGACTACCATCACCAAATCCAGGGCAATTACGCACAGCAAGAGATCGGATAGAAGAGGGAAGAGCCCTAAAATGAGACCCAAATACTAGGTCCTTAATTCCAAAGCAGTTCGCCAGTGCAAGAGCCTTCAACTTGCCACAGGAATTAATAAGCATGCCAAAAAACCCAGATTGTGTAATCCTGTGGCATTCATCTAGTTGAAAGATCTCAAGGGATGCAGCGGCTTTGACAAAAGAAACCAGTCCATTGTCTGACAAAAATGCACACTTCTTCAGGCAAACTCGCTTCAGATTAGGGCTACCTTTACCCACAGCTTCAAGCCCTACATCAGTAACCCCTTGGCAGGCAGTCACCAAAATGGACCTCAATTTCAACAAACCCTGACAATTACCCATTACCCAGAAGCCCCTCTCATTCACATTTTGGAGGCCAATCAGAGCAAGGTCAGTCAATGCATTCCCATACCTTCCAATAACAGCAAGTGAGACATCACTTATGTTCAGAGACTCGAGCCTCACTTTTGCCAGTACATTACCAGCTTTGGAAAATAGACCAGCAATCCCATGATCCCCGACAAGGGAGCAGTTTTTGATTGTGACAGACTTCAAGCTGGAGCAGTAATGACCAACAGCCTCCAAGCTTCCATTCCCAATGTTTGGACACGATTCAATGGTCAGAGATGTCAGATTGGGACAGTTCTTTGCAATAGCCAGCAAAGCCTTGTCAGTAACCGCATTGCAATGGGAAAGGTCAAGCTTCTCCAGCCTGTGACATCCACTGGCAATTTCAATCAGTCCCTCATCACTAATGGCAGATGTGTTCCACAAGGACAAAACTCTCAAAGAAGGGCAACCATGAGCAATGGCCTTGATGCCAAAATTGGTCACCCCACGCCTAGCATTGCTTCCACGGATGGAGAGCTTGCCCAAACCTCCACGGCTTCCAGTTCCCACAGCAATAGCAGCAAGTCTGACATCTGTAGCTTTCTTCCCTTCCAGACATCTTGAAAGATATCCATCCTCAACTATATCCAGATCTTCAGCTTCCAAATCAGGCTTGATGCCCTTGGAATTGGCCATCTCGCCCTTCTGGTTGCAATCCATTGTTTTCTTGGCCTCATATTTCTCAGGCTCCAAGGATTTTGGGCCCTCTTTGATGCATACTTCATCGGAGCGAATGCTGCTTAAAAGTGTAAGCCAGCGTTTAGATACACAAGCACAGGCACTTTTCTCTTGACCCCCATACAGGCGCCTGAAGACCTCAAAGAGGCATTCATCTGGAAGAACTTCAATGGAGGGCTGCTTCCGCTCAAAATTTTCTCCACTAAAAACATATGGGGCATTGACACGAGACCTCTTGCTAGGTGGAAAAAACACATCCACATTAGGTCCAAGAGATAAAAACAGACTTGACTCCTTGGGATTTGGGTATATCGACCCCCCAGGGAAAAAGTCCTTGTTACCTGCAAGGCAAAAATGGGAACAAGGTCAGCCATAAGGTGAAAAGAAAGTCTCTCCAACTAACACAGGTTACACAATTCTTCACAGTTACAGATCCAAGCAGCAAAAGGAAGAGATATGTCACAATGAAGAAATGTATATTTTAGAATCCAAAATCACCACAGACAACCAAGAAATGACTTTTATATCCCATCCTTTGCCTTGTGAAATAGTTTAATTCCACCATACTCAAGTCCAAAGATTATAAAATAAATGAAAGAAGACACGTCTATTAAAAGATCCACCCAAGTTGAATTCAGCTCCAGCATATGTGCGTAAATGCATATTCTCTGTGACTAAAGCTCCATTATCAACTAGTAAGAATGATGTATTCGAATCCCAAATACTGAATATAAAGTCAATCAACAAGGTAAAATAAGAGCACACGCTATAAAGCCATAACAAAGATAAGAATAAAAGAGAACAAATCCCCTTAGAAAGCAAAACATGAAAGAAATTAGGAGAATAAAGGTCCATCACTCCAAACATCAAACAAAGCATCAATCCATTTCTAAATTTTTCTCACAGGGACATGATCTATTGCAACTAAATCGAATAAATCGATTATAACTCACAAAAAGACGAGAGACACCTACAAAACCCCATGTGTCAAAATCTATTCTTTTTTGCTTTTCCATTTACATTATTCCCTTAGCATATAATTGTAGCAAGAAAAGGCTATAATTCAAGAAATAAATTGACAAAACAGAAATCAAGATCTGAAATTGAAGCAACCACACTGAAATAGCTCAATTATAAGCTCGTCGAGGTTGTATCTGAACATATCAGAAAAAGTCACAAACTTTCATAACTAAAGAATCACATAAAGCTAAAGACGTGAACTTTAACATAAACCCAAAACAGATTAGAGGTATTTACCACTGAAATCAAACACTTCAGACATGTCGCTGAGCAAAGTTGGTCAAATCCGAGCTGTCGTCGTAGCCCAGAGAACCCTCTTCCGAGAGCAAAAACGGCAAGATCCACCAGAAAGAAGACAATCAGTAAAGCCCCACCAAGCAGTGAATGCATCAGCAAAAGCAAAAAAGAGTAATCAAAGGGAAGAAGAAGAAGCGGTCATGGAAAAACTGAAAGCAAAGCAAAGAAAAGAAACCCTATTGGAATAGGGCAAAAAAGGGAGAGGGAAAAAGGGAAAGAGAAGGGATGAATGAGGCGTGGGTGGTGGAGGAGGTTACAATACTCAATACAATGAATGTAATGTGTGAAATTGGGCGTGTGGGGGACGCTGTTATTATCTTTTGTTGCCAAGGTGGGTCCATTTTCTTTTCATTATTTAGATCACATATCTAATAATATATTGGTAGGAGAGAGACTGAGGGAAGACAATTGGTACACATGCAATGAACCCAAACGCAAGTTGGGCATTGATGCTCAATGTTCAATGTTCCTTATTATTCTGCGGTTTCAAACATATGCCAAAAAGCAATGGTCGGAAGGTCAGCTGGGCAGTTCTCCTTCGACCGAGTTATTATACGGTTTGAAGTCTTACCTACAAATTATACAGATAATTTTATATATACTCGCATTGAATACGCATTGGATGTGTGATACATACATATATTTGAATTTTAAATTCATATTTAGGTTAGTTATTGAAAATCTATCCGGGATAGTTTATACATTATTCTTGTATAGAAGATTAGCTCTAAATTATACATAGTTGCTTTCTGATAAATTGAAAGAGGAGTCTAATATTTAACAACTTATACCTTGGTTTATTAAATGTATACAGCTAAAATATGATAAATAACAATTAGGGGTATTAACGAGTTGAATCGAGCTCAAGTAGTGCTATGCTCGAGCTCAAGCTTGATGCTACACAAGCCTACTTGAACTCAAGCTCAACTCGAACAAGTAGAAAATTATGTAACTCAACTCGACTCGATTCAATAATATGCATTTTCAAACTCGAGCTTGAACTCGAGACTAGTCTCAAGGCTTAACAAACTCCAGTGTTCAAAATAAAATTTGAAAAAAGGCTAAAAAATTTATGGTAAATTATCTAAAATCCTCATTTCTTTTTTAGTTTTTACAATATTACATTATTGCCATTTGTGAAGTTTATTGAATAGACAACACTTATGGCCAATTACCTAAAACAAAAATCCTTATTAGTCATTTCATAATTAAAATAAAAATATAATATGAACAATATACAAATAATCAAGCTACTTAACAAGCACTTGAATAGCACAAATAGAGACTCAAACTCGACTTAGTATATGTATCGCGCTACTCGATCTCGATTCGAGCATTTGACTAAGCCGCTTATGAGTTACTTGCGAGCGGCTCAACTTGCCAGCAACTCTAATAAAAATAGCCCCATTTGAATGGTAAGGCCTTGTTTGGAAAGCTACTTTCTATTAAAAAAATTTACGTTTTCCGTGAACACATTTTTCAATCACCGTTTTACCTTAAATACATCAAATCGCTATAATACATTTTTTACAAAAAAAAAAAAACTCCAGAAAATTGCAATCCAAACAAGACCTAAGTTTTTTGGGTTTTCGTATAAAATTTTATTGTGATTTACTGTAGAAGTTGTAAAAAATTTTTGTGAAGAAATTGAAAAACTTTTTTTTTCCTTTCTTTTTCTTTCCTCTCTTCTTCTTCCTTCTTGCCATCACCACTACTCAGTTAATGCCAGCTGCCATCTTTACTAGCACCGATGCCGGCCGATACTTTCGCTGGCACCTCTCTCCCTCTCTCTGCCCCTTCCATCCTTCTTCTTTTCCCTCCTCTCCTTCCCTCTCACATCATCTCCTCTTCCCATTCCTCTACCATCCCCTCCCCTCTCCTACCACCTATTTTTCCTCACTTGTCCCCATCCCTCTCCATCTTCTCCTCAATCGCGCCACCACGGGAAGGGAAAGGGGGAAGGAAGTAGGTTAAAGAGATGGATTGGTGAGACAGGGGACGAGAAGGAGTAAAAGGGGAGAGAGAGAATGAGAAGGACAGAGAGAAAAAGAGATGAGAAAAGAAGAAAAAAATAGAGGAGCAGCCGGCGACAATGACAATGAGTTGAAGTGGGAGGGAGAGGAGGAAGAAAGATAAAAAAAGAATGGTAAAACTTTTTTTTATGTTTTAGGGTATTTTGATATGTACATTTTAAAAATTCTGGAGAGTTTTTTAAGGTTTCTATACCTAATTTTTTTTATAAAAAAACTTACAGAATAAAAACTCGAAAAAAAACTGAAGTGCCAAACAGGACTAATGCTGGAGTAACATGTTAAGTAGAGTACCTGAGAATGTAGTGCTTAAGGTTTCTTAACCTTTGAGTACCTGAGAATGCAGTGCTTAAGGTTTCTTGCCCTTGCACCTTTTTGCTTTCGAGACACTATTCGACGGTGAGGGTTATACTTTACCCTAAGCATGGTATTTAAGGACAGCATTTACCATATAGGGAGATTACAATGCTCGAATTAATCGATAAAACGTCACTTTTACTTACTATATAATCAAATTATGATTAACAAATTCATTTACCAAAGATTATTTACCATATAATCGAGTTTGATTTACGGTTACTTACTATAAAGTTAAACTACACGTCACACATTAATTTAAAAAAATTTACTTACCATATAGGCTAAATTACATTTATTCAACGTGACGTTACTTACTTTGTACTTGATTTACAATTAATGTGTTAATTTGCAAGCTAAGCATTATTTATCATATAGTAGTAGTGCAAATGTAAGTTTTCACACTGCTTATTACACTAATGTTGTAAAAAAATTTTTTTACATTAATCGATTTAATTACATGTCAAATGTGCAAAACAAAAATTCAAATTTTAGATGGAAATTATGTCTCAGGCATTACAACTTGAGAGAATAAGAGTTAATATGAAAATAAAATACAATGGATGTTTTTTCTTTTTAATTTTTTTTTGTGGCAAGGAAGAGAGGGGTGGAATTTAGACAGTAATATAATTGGATCCACTCTTTTGCTTACCATATTGTCAAATGATGACCTAGGATTATAAATTGGATAGCACTTGCAGTATAGTTGAATTACAAATTCCTGAACTATGGAGCACAGTTGTTAAACTTGGCTTTATTTGGTAGTTCGACCAATCGACTCAGTAAATCAGCTCCAAAATTGGGGGTTTGTTTGGATTGTAAGTTATTTGGGATATTTCTACTGTAGCACTTTTTCTGATGTGATGTATGTGAGATAAAAAATTAATTGGAAAGATAAAAAGTTGTATTGAAAATTGTAATGATGATGTAAGCAAATAAAATTGGGGAAATAAAAAGGGTTTGGGTTGATAGTTGAACCGGTTGAAAAGTCAATAAGTTGTCAATTCAAAGGTGAAAATAAAACTCCACTAGTTTAATGGATCAGGGTACAAACAGTTGTCACTTTTAAATGGTGTAACATTTTTTGAATGAGGCGTAATTTACGTGAACTATTAGTAAAACTTCGCAATAGAAATGTAATTATTATACATGGAACCCACATGAATAGTAATGTAATATCATGTCTCTGTTATAAGGATGTAGAAGTAATTTACAAAGCATTGAAAAAATATTATATCATTCAGAGACAGTTGATCTGGCAATGATTCCTATCCCACCTCTTGGTTCAATCACCAATTCGTGAGTATATTGTTTTTAATAATTTAAATACTTATTTTATTGTATAATGTACCTATCAGTTAAGCTACTTAATCACGGTTGAACCACACCCCCATTGAGCGATCCACTTGCCTGGTTAATGACCGATTTGGGTTTTATAGCAATGCCCTAAAGACTTATGCTTCATATTTTCTATTATTGGGGCAAATCCAATTGGACCATTTAGAAATCGGAAGGGACTAAATCACCAATGAATTAGACAGGTAAATATTGCAACTACTGGATCCATTTTAAGAAGAAGCCACATTTTAAGTCACAATTATAGGGGTCAAAGTTAGAATGCCAAGTCACTAAGTGACTTGGTTCTATCCTTGGGATTTCGAATTAGTGGTTAAATAAAGGTCATCATAAGGGACTATATCTTTTTGCTCTCTGAGTACCAAATTATATGCCCTATCAAAATTTTTGATAAATTTGTGACAGTTTTTGATATAGTACATTGAATGTATTCTAACATTGAGAAAATTGTTCAAAATGTTTGTGTCCACACTTTATAACCTTCAACCTTTTAAATATTTTATTCAACATTTGAAGTTTTAAAAAAAATGTTTTAAACTTGAATATTGTCCAAGCAAAAGACCATCACCTTCAGAAAAAAGAGGGGGGGCTCCTAACCATACATTTCAAACATTTGAAGGTTAAAAACACAAAAGTTAAACTTACAAGATAAAACTGGGGTAATGATTTCACAAATGTAAGTGCATAATGATAAATTCAAAACAAGTTGAAGAAACTGTGGTAGCAGTACAACTCTTAAAATAAATAGAGGGCCAAAAGAAAATTTTGATACATAAAACTTCTATAACTTAGAAGACAAAACAAAGACTAAGACTTGGAACGGATCGCTACCCTTCGAGGAAACACGAAACTTCACCATCGTATGCAAGTTCATTGCGCCCGTGAACCTTCCTGGAAGGGCTTCAAAAGTGCAGTGGACGCCTTTGCTAGGTGTCCAATAATTGTTTTCACATCCTTGGGATAGAAATACAACCGCTGTGTTGACTTTTTTTTTTCGATACGATAACTTCCTAGAGGGGGAGGGCTTGAAAAAGTCCTGGAATATCCCGAAGGAAACTGAACCACTACCGGACCAGATGGGTGCACTACGCACCCGCCTAAATTTTTTAAGTAAGACCATATTTAATTGTGACAAATTGAACCTTGCCTCCCACCCCATCAAGCCTTAATGGCCCAAAGGCTGGTGGTTACAACCGCTGTGTTGACTGCTCCTGTATTCTTTGAATTAGTCTCCTACATTTTTTCTTTTTTCTTTTTAATTAGGAACATAAATGTTTTTGTTATTTACTTGCTTCTTTATACTAATAATGTTGTTTGTAATATACTTGAATGAGTTAATCTTACGTGTTGAATGCATAATACATATACAAAATTTGAAATTTAAATTATTTGCCATGCATGTAATGTTAACAGTGTATACATTATCAGTATATTAGAAGATTAATTCTACTTTCTATGCCTAATTAATTTAGCTAACAATCAAAGTTATGAGATTGATAAATTTCTTTTTTGCAATTTAATCAGTAGTAATGTTCTTTCATTTTTATTAGCATCATACCACTTCAATTGGAACTATTTTAGGAGTTTGTGTGTGTGTGTGTGTGTGTATATATATATCCCTCCATATGGATTAAGGCATCTCCAGTTGATTTTCTATTTAATTGTTGTAATTCTTACAACTTCTGATATAAATTCGTATAATTTTGATGTAATTAGGCATGTTAATGGGTAGGGTTTGGTTTAAATCCCTTTGATCCAGATCTAAATCCATTTAATTTAATTAGATCCAAACCCAAATTTAGATCCTTTTGAGTTTGAAAAAGTAAATCCATACCCAAACCCTTATGGATCTGGGTATCCATGGGTATTTTCTGAACATACTAAAGTAAAAATGTATTTAAAATATATAGAGTTCATAAATAATATAAATACCATCCAATTTTTGTTTTCAAATAATAAAATTAACATTTGACAAGTTGAATGCAATATTGTGAACTCAAAGAAAGAATTATTATTGACTACTTCTATATATTTTCAAAGATTCAACTGCATCCATATCCAATATTTCATTTGTTTGCCTTCACCTTTTCTCCTTTTCTTGAAAAAGTTTGTACCAATTACAATGACAACTAGGATTAGTTTTTAAAAAAGAAAACAACCATAACATATATAAATATTTAATCTAATTACAAAAATGTAATTTTGTACATCTTTTTCTTATTTAAATCTCAATGTTGGTAGATGTCTCGCAATCCAGCACTAAAATAGTGAATGAGATAAAAGTCATTTGACTAAGGAACGATGACAAATAAATAATAGAATAAGAAAATTTACAAACACTTATTCATTTTTTCTTTGATTCAATCTAATCATCAATAGTCACTAATGTTTCAATCATATCTAGAAGCAATTTGGCACGAGTTTCATCAATCACCCAATCACCAACACTAAAAATGCATATTCTGATGTCATAAAATCTTACTATATTCCATCTAATAGCCATAAAATATTAGATTATTTTATAAATTTACTAATATATATTATTTAATTAAATATATATGGATCTAGGTAAGATCTGGTATATGTCTGAATTTGGATATGAATTGTAAAAAATTAGACCCTACCTAAACTCACGACTCTCTCACAAGGTCTGGGTTAGGATCTGGATTTGAGAAATTAAAATCAAACCCGACCCAAATATAATGGGTATGGGTTGGATCTGGATAAGATCCGATTAATTGACATGCCTAGATGTAAGGCTTTGTTTGGATAGAGTATTATTCCAAATAATTATTTGAAATAATTACTGTAACACTTTTATGATGTAATGTATGTGAAATAAAAGTTGGTTGGAAATATAAAAAGGTGGATTGGAAAATGTGTTTATAATGCAAGTGAAAAATTTTTGTTGGAAAAATTTGCTATCCAATTTTGGAAAAATTGCGCTAAAGTTGTAACATTCTACACTAAACGTTGTATGAACCATACAATTGGACGGAACTAAACAAAACTTCAGTTAAAGAGACTCTGATCCTCTTCGCACATAGAACTGTTTAAGCTCGTCCTTTCTCTTCCAATCAAGAAATGACCAAAATACATTATTATATTGCTTGCAGCTATATTTATTGGAGCATAAATTTATGAAGCGTGCGTACAAAATACTTCCCATCTCAGTGCCGATTGATTTTCTTTCACTTTAGTTCTCCCCGAGGCATGGAGGATTAAGGGGCCATTCCACCAGTTTTTCCATAGCTGTCTACTTAGGTTGCTTAATGTTAAAGCTCGTGTTCAACTTGACATTTTATAATTTGCTTAGGACAACTCAGGCATGAAAAAAAATAATTATCATTGAATGAGTCTGATCTGATATTGCTTCAGCTTCGACTAATAAATTGTTCCACTACTTATCAGAGCCAACCAGAGGAATCTCAACTTGCTTGCATTGATCTAATCCAATGCTTAATTCTTAATGCATCCATTGTATGTGGTTGCTTGCTTAGTTTCTTTTTTATTAACTAACTCCACGTCTGTTTGGACAGTAAGAAAAAGAGCAAAAGATGCACGTCCGGTGTGAAAATGACAGAATACATGAACAATTATGTGTTCACTGTTCAGGAGAAAGAAGTGGCCAACTTGAATCATTTTCTATTTGAGGGATTGTTGTTGTTGTTGTTGTACCAAAAAATCAACTCTCACGTTTCGTAATTCAATCTTCAGTGAAACATTTTGATATTGTCCTAATTACTAGATGAAAGTAATTGCACGAAATAAAAAAGTTACCTCCAAAACCTCAAAATCACCGAAAAGCATGAAGATCTGAAGATGGGCTATCGCAAGAATTCCTTTTCTTGAAAAGCAATGGTAAAAATTCACTTTGCTTCAGATTAAGTTGACAATCGACAAAGCCCAACCACATGGGATTCTCAGATTCTTCAAATTCAGTTAACTTAGCCATGGGATTCTCAGATTGTCGCTCTCTTCTTCTTCTTCTTTTTTTTTTTTATCTCAACCACATGGATCCATTCATTATGATGGAGAAGAAGGATCTAATTCCAGAGTCTCTGATGACCCCTAAGCAAGTTTTCACCTGGGACGTTCTCTGTCTCGTGTTTCCATGCATTTCCAGCCCATCCACTTGGCAACTTGCATGCCCATCTGCCACGTATCAATTGTAGGGATCAGGCCTTTTGCAAAATTGCACCATGCAATGTATACATAAAAACCATAAATGTTCAGGTAGCCACTGAACTTTTTGAATAGTCAAGATTTGGCCACTTAATGATTAATAGTATGCTTTTACTCGCTGAACTATCAAAAGTATAAATTTTGGGTCATTCTGTTTGATTCTACCGTTAACTTTCTGACATATCTAATTATGAATAGTATGTCTCGTAAGTCCTGCAAATCTTAGGTCCGGCAAAATTAACGGTGAAATCAGACGAAGTGGTCCAAAATTTATATTTTTGATAGTTCAGTGGGTAAAAGCATTACTATTAAATAATTGAGCAACCAAAATTCGATTATTTGAAAAGTTTAATGACTACTCAGGTAATTTTCTCTAAATGTAAACATTAAAATAATAAATATCAAAACTAATACAGTACTAATATGTAAAAACACAACAAATTTTTTGCACAAATTTCAATGAATGAGAAAATTTATTGTATTTTTATACATTGTTATGTTAGTGTTTATATTTATTATTTTAGTATTTGCATTTATTCTGGTAGTGTCTATATTGGGTCTTACAATCGCTGCTACTGACAATTGTAATGGTCCTTGATCCCAATTAGTATAATAATTGTTTTTTGATTTCTTTTCTTTCCTTTTTTTGCTAAGTAAAAGAAATTGCTTATTGAAAGTGTGGAAAAAAAACTACAAAAATTAGTTTTCTTGCATTTGAGATTGTAGATTTTCAGCCCTTAAAAAAAAATAACTGTATACAATGCAATGATTTGGTGGTTATTGACTATTTAGCAATTTCGCCTAACCTTCTTGTAGCCCACCTAATTGCACAGATTCCACCAAGTAACGGAGAAAATTACCCCAATATATGCAAATAGGCTGAAAACCAAAGCGATCTACTTTTTTGCCATTTTTACATGGATTAATCTTATATATACTATCCATGTATACACTATCACCATTAGATATATGACACATGTACAAAATTTGAATTTAAAATTTAAAATTTATTCATGTGTTATCCATTCAACCGTGATAGTGTATATACTGACAGTGTATATAAAATTTACTCTTTTTACATTGCACTAAAATTCTTCATAAATAAGTATACAAGTTTTGTGAACCTTCTCTACTGTAGAACTAACTGGCACCGGAGGTTTTTGTACCCAAAATTCTGCAAATAAATAGACTACATGATTTTATTTGAGAAATTTCGCAAATCAATTTATGCTTTATAGGGACAGGATTCGCCTATTTTTGTCTTCGATTGCAGGATTGAGTCACAAATTCTTTATCATACTTCTGTTGTCTGCTATGACCTTTTTTTTGGCCTCAAAACTAAAGTCAAGTGCAAGTACCGTAACTTGACTTATAAGCATGGTTATTAGACTTGACCGAGCCGTCATCACTGAAATGATCAATATCAAGATAACATGACTTCGACATACATAAATTGTCGAGAACTTCACCGAATCACTGAGAACTCGATTAAAAATTCTCTGACCCAGATAAAAATGGTTAAATCACACTGAATTACCTTGAGTCATCCCGAATTTAGCATATTTTGTTTATATTATTTTGTTTCTTTTGCTAATTTTTTATTATTTTCGTTTAGCATAATTTTTTTATATTATACACAAATTTTAAAATATTAAATGATTCAAAATTTGGGTCTCACTAAAACCGCAACCAATATGCCAAAACTAATGTAGAACGGTTCGGACCGCATCCGCGATTTTGAAGGATGCTTATAAGGCCGAATTTCCCCACCATATATGCAATTGTCACCTTGTCGCCAATTTCTAATCTGATTTAGGAAATTTTGGCATGGATTCCTCTTTGATTGCTGCGTTGTGGGAACGGGACATCGAGACTTTGACATCTCTGTTGAAAAGTAATTGCAAATGGATGAGAAACTAGGGAATACCACCAGTTTTTCACTTTTTTGTAGCGACATTTCTACACTTCGTTACGATAAAAAAACATACTCGGATGGTGGATCAATTTGTTGTTTATGAAAAACTGAGTAACACTTGCCCCCTTGAAAGTGGGAGTAACAACACTTTATCCCCCTCAACAATGAAAGTAACAGGCAGTTTATCCACTCGAAAATATTTCATTTGGTGTTTATATCAAGTATTCCACTTGGAAAAGCAAAAAAAAAAAAATTTTTGCTTAAATCTATTGACAATATTACCCTTATATTGTAATTTTATCTTTAGTCCAATTGATCCTACGGAAGCATAAGTTATAAGACCATTTGTGTAATAGATTAATCCATGACACTATATATTAGTAGGTAACATATATAATATATTAACATATAAAATTCGACAATTTGGTTGTTAATCAGGAATCAGTAAATCTAATTAATATCCATTCTCAGGCTGTTTTACCAAATGTTAAAGTAATCGAATTTGAATATGTATCTTGAAATTGTTTTACCAAACTTTAAAATTTAGATATCATTCAATTTTATCAATTTTTCAATTTTTTTCGAAGCTTGAACATCCAAAAATATGAGCTTTTTTTTTTAAGAAATCCTTTAGTGCAACATATGGCTCTTATTCCTCAATATATATCCTTTATAAATCACCGTTATTTTATCAAAAGCATGAGGATACATTATTGTTTATCAATACCATAAGAGTAAAATTGTCAACGTATTTTTTTTTATTTTTCTCAATAAATGTTCTTTATAAATTTGGATTAATCTTCTATACGTGACAATATATACACTATCTCTATTGGATGCATGATAATTTATCTGAATTTAAATTTTATTTATGTGTTATACTTCTTACCGTAAAAGCATAAACACTATCGGTGTATATAAAATTAACTCTATAAACTTTCTGTTATTTAGCAATAGCACGAGGGTTCGTTATTTATCAATAGTATAAGGGTAAATTTATCAACTTATTTAAGCGGTCCGTCTTTCAGCATTTTTCAAAAGCAATGCTTGTCACAAATACTAAACAAAATATTTCAAATGGACAAAATTCCTATTATTTTCATTGATGGAAAACGATAGGTCAAGTTTACTCAACTCACGATTTTATCATACAAAACACTTTGAATAAAGCAAAGATTCAAAGTAGGCAGCTGGACTTTTAGTTACAAAACAGTAGAAAAAGGACATGGGTTTTGACGAATTTCTTTTTTTTAATGCCGGAAATATTCCAGCAGGTTGATACTGAACACCTGGAAACCTTTTATCTGTGACAATGCACAAGGGAATTAGTCCGCATTCCCTACTTCTTCTTTTCTTTTACAGTAAAGCAAGCCGCATACTTAACATGGGTAATGAACCTCGAGCTTACCCGTTCTGATTCTATTCTTTTCTTTTTTTTTTTTCTTTTTTTGCGATTCGTCATCTTGATTGTTGAATACTTACGCAACATGTTTTCGTTTAAATTATCCCAATGAGAGCTTATTTTTATTAAATTTTAAAATGGATGCATGTTGCGCACCACGCCTATTTATTTGGGATTAATATTTATCTTCATTCCGGTATTATAATACATATTTTTTCGATCCACCTCTTTACCTTTCTCAGTCATATTTTTTTTAAAAAAAAAGATCACAGAATCTTATCAAATTAATGAGCAGGGAAATTATATTTTTGATTTTCTTTGAGATATTAAAAAAAAAAAACTACAGTTTCTTTGTCATATAGACGATAACATGAAAATTTTTAAGCATGGTAATGATTAAGCGATATGCTATAAATGGACGAAACACACGGTAGCCGTTCAAGGGTCACCATCAGAAGAGATGTGCGCAAAGGCGTTGGCTGTGGCAGTTTAGGCTGCAGATTGGGAGTTAGTTTGAAAATGCCGGCCGTGCGGCTGAAGGGGAACATGATGCGACCATACATTTCGATGTGAGTAGGCAAGGATATAATACTTCCACCTCCAGATATCAATCAACCAATCGCACTACAGCTTTTAAAATGTCCATACATTTTGTGATCTCTTTAGCATCACATCTTCGCCTGTGTGGGAATAGAGTAGTTGTAACATAAATCGATCGTGTTGACAAGAACAAAACAAATCATCCATTTCAACTTTCCTCAACCGATTGTGAAACATCCATTTCTCTAGTTTTTACGCCACAATTCCATCTTCCCATTTTTAGAAACTTGCTACACTCAATCTACAGATTTCATAATTAGTTCTGTTCTACTACAAGACGCCTTAACTAACCACGTCTAGCTCCAACTCTACCCCAACTTTTCTTGGTTCACCCAGACATTTCATTATTGATTACTGTTTGCATGGCAGTTTTGGTATCAAAATAGCAGCCTCCCGAAGGTGAATTTTAAATATGGGTTAATTTATTTTCTGCACTTTTGCATCAGTTTTTTTCAGCTTACTCACTTACGACTCTAGTTATTGTCCCCCTTGTCAAAGTGTGATTTTTATGCTATGTCCATGGCCTGTAACTGAGCGGCATATCGGTTAAAGTATATTATTCTTTTTGATCATCAAACACCCGTTTCCAACTGTTACAACGTTTCTCTACGAAAGTATACTGACTTTTGGATGGATAGACGGTGATATCTAATGCAATGGATAATATGGAATGCTCAAATCTTGCAAATCGAGCTTACAGTTCCTCGCAGTGTCATTAGCTTTTATGACGTCAAGATTCCCGATAGACCCGAGTTTAAGGAATCATACAGCGATTGGGACTCCAGTTGGATGTTTAACTTGATATAGAAACGTAATTATATAGCACGTTGAATGTATGGCTGATAAAGAAAATAATTAAAGAATTGTGAGCTTTCGAAAACGTGAAAATCTTTTGAAAACAAATGATTTTCCAAACAAGGCAGTTTCTAAGTTTTTAACTATGGGATCAAACACTCGCTCATAAGAATATTGGGGTTTAATCATAACATATGGAACCTAACGGAACCTGGACTCGCTCACAAATGATATCTTATATTTAGGCCCACCCAAAAGCACCCAAAGCTCGGTACCAAAGTTTTCGGGTCACATGATCTAAATTCGGCCTAACCCAGGCTGGCTGACTGATTTACAGTTGCACAAGGGGGGCCAGCCCACTATGCACTAAGAAGATAATTTCTTTCTCCTTCATGTGCCATGATTACCGGATCCAATTCCATTCCTAGCATTGGATTCTTGACAAAGAAACGGGCTCTCACGCACCGTTTGTCTCCACAGAATAGGAGAAAAAAAAAAGGAAAGGAAAAGAAATAGAAAGATAAGATTTTGATGCTTGAATTGATTTTTGAGGAGGAAAAAGAAAAGATATAAGGTCTAGTTATTTTTTGTCGGCGTGCTTTCCATCCAAAAGTGGATAGAAACAAAGGCAAAGGAAGCCAAGACAAGTGAATATTTTTAAATTTCCTAAAAAATTTTATGTCTTTGCAAATTAGACTTCTAAATCGTGGATAAAAACGTACTTAACGCATGATAGTTTCCTTCCAATTCCTTTCCTAATCCAAACAATAATATTTTCAATATTTCCTTTCTTTTACTGTCTCCTTGCCTTTCTTTTCCACTGGAGTCCTCTCATTTCCCTTTCCTTCAATCCAAACCGTGCCTAAGTGATTGCAAGAAACTCCTCAAAAGCACTCGCAGCTGGAAATGCAAGGATAGGTTCCATACCCCTTTACTTGTTTGTGTTTGTGCATTGAACCATCTAGCTGTTCTTGTTTCATCAGAAGCTAGCCAGATATTTTGCAATAAGAAAAAGATGTGCAGTGTACCCTGGGAAACTAATTGTCCAGTAGCATTAGGAAAGGTAGTCCAGATCAAACTTTTGGGATTCTTGAACAGCTATAGAGCAGGAATCTGCTTCACATAAATCCTCAATGTGAGCTAAAGACGCTTGCAAAGCAGACGTGGACACTTAGTGGAGAATGTTCCCAATAATTGACTAGCAACAAGGTCCTGATGCAGCAAAGAGCAACAGTAACAAAGGAAGACCATTTGCTGCATGACTAAATACCATCAATCATCACTATCAGCAAGGACAAAGGGCACACCAACTTGGTTGCTCCATATGTCGGTATAAACATTTGGACATCTTTGGTAAAATTTCATGCAAGTTACAATAACAAAGGAATAATGAGAGTCGACAAATGTATCTCATCTATGACAACTCAATCGTACAGTCCCTCCTGCTCCCAAATATCAACAAGAAAATCTACCACTTCCTGTCATTCATTTAACCCAAGGATAATCAGAGGAGCACTTTCATATCCATAACCAAAGATAAACAGTTTTGCAACAGACTTACTGGTAGAGGGATGGGCTGAGGAAAAGGTTTATTGGTACCAAGCAGACTCTCGTAAGTTGCATTCCACCTGGAACCCAAAAAAAAAAAAAAAGAAGAAGATACCTTCAGCATTAGGAAATAATACAGGAGCGCAAGTATTATTTGAGGGGATGCTGTCGAGGTTGGATTCTAATAGTTACAAACTTGGAAAGCTGAAGAAAGTAAATCTTGAAAATGTGAAGTCAATTGGCCCAAATATAGATAAATGTTCTTTTCTCCTGTCGTAGTTTTCCTGATGCCTACCCTAATTTGGGCTCTTGAGGTTGCTTGGGTCTTTTGGACTCCTTGTCTCCAATCCACAGCTGCCTTGTCTGATTCCAAAGAAAAAGTCCTGCTCAAAAACATATGTACAAGCATATGATAAATAAGAATGATGCAAAGGGTAGAATTGAACTAAATTTTAAAATCAGCTATGCCAGACAAGACTCACCATGATTTACAAACTCAGTAGGGTTGCTAGTGCTGCTGCTGGTACCCTGCTGGTCAAGAGTCAGATTCGAAGTGCTAATCGAAGAAACACTTCTTTGGGATGGAAATGCACTATTCTCCATTTCATATGTGCTGCTACTCCAAAAATCCTCTTTTATGCTGGGTCTTTTTACCCGATGACCTTGAATTTTAAGCCCCTTGGATGGCTCATCCACAGATATTATAAGTGGCGGCTTAGTACAACATCCAAAACAACCTCTGCTCTGTTGGAATCAGGTTTGCAACCACAAAAAATGATTAGTACACACATTTGAGTATACAACATATACAAAATACAAACTATCTCAAGCACTATAAATTCCAACACCTGAAGATAAATGCTTTTTGCCAAGACCTAACAATACCATCTTCCGGAAGGTTCAAATAACTTTAGCTTAACGAACCACCGTAAGTACTATTTCATAGGTTTACACATAAAAATATATAGAGATAAACATATGTACTTAAAATTGTAAAAATCTAGGGCAGGTTCTTAGTTCAAGCAGAATTCTATTTTCATGCATTATGTGAGCATATATGCACATCAAGCTGGAACCTATGCAAATAAACTTCGAAATTATTGTGGTTGCAGATTTTCCAGGTTATAACTAAGTTGACTCAAACATGAAATCCTCCTTAGAATAGATATATATGCACAATATCTAGCCAGCTTGAGAATTCTATACCATGCGTTTTGTAGGATCAAAGAACCAAAGAAGAATAAACAGGGATTTTCACTTAGGTAATGTTGAATCTATAACAGAAGATGCACAATAACAATGCATCCCATATACAAGAGTTTCAGCTTTTTCCAAAGACACAAACTTCCGCAATGGTCAATGTAGGAAGAAGACTCACTGGAACGCTTTACCTGTATCTGAGAATACTACAAGTATTCCAACATTCAATCTTAACCTTCAACACTAAAAAAATCAATAATTTTAACCACCACTGACAAAGGAACCTCCCACAAGCGACACAAGTTTTTAACCAAGGCCATAGTTCAAAGTGCAGATCATTGTCAATAGTTATACAACTCCTCAGTGAATCAATAAAAAAAAACAGACAGTAATTTAAGATCCCCTACAGTAAAATATCCTCACTTCAAATCAAATATTGTAATTAGCTTTTCTGACATCTAAACATGGCCAATATCATCCAATCACACTTCCTACAGAAGAAATGAAAAGATTTTGTAGAAGCATGATTCTTTCTCTAACATTTTGCTAAAAGTTCAGGCAGAAAGTAAGCCATTTTCTACCGGGCAGCAAACCCGTATTGCTTATGAGAGGAATACCACAGGACATCTCATGCTTCTTTTAAGACAGCAAGGCAAAAGAAAAGTAGCATCCTCAATAACATAGAGCATAACAGGTAAAACAAAAAAATTACAAGCACCATCCTTAATTTGAGCAAAGAAAATCTAGCATATCAACCCAATCCAGAAGCAAAGATACACAGAATGCAGTTCACCGTAATCTCTTACACTGAAGAGGGCTCTGCATTTCTCTTTCAGCTTTCTCATCATTAAACCAGTAAGAGCTTGAAAATAACCTCCAATATACAAGCACAAAGAAAAAAGAGGCTTCCTTCTGAGGCAAGCCTCAAATTGAATCCATAAACAACATCTACTACTCATTTCTACCAATCTTCCACTAGCGTTAACCTTTGATCCTAAAACCAAAGCAATAGGAAATACGTATGGGAAACAAATATAGTACCGTGAACAACAAACACTCGAAACTTCGCAGTACACAAGCAAAGCCAAACAAACAAAAAGATCCCAAGTTTTCTGTTCACTTCACACACTATTATTGCCTTGCTTAGACTAAAAGCAAACAAAAAGATTCCTACCCAGAATAAAAGAAAAGTGAGAGGTACGCAATTAAAGTCTTAACTGACATAGGTTCTTGATTATACAGAGAGAAAAGCTAAGAACAATAGTAATAAATAAAAAAAAAGAGAAAAACTTTATTCCTCAAATTGGCCTTCTTTCTTTCCCTTATTGAAACAAGACAAACAGAGCTCAAAATTCCACCCCATCACATCCCTTTACTAAAAAGTTTTGTCAGCCGAAATAGTAAACTTCCACCAAAGACCCAGAATCATTGGAGTATAAAATTCAAAGATGAAAGGTAGGGAAAGGTAATATGAAAGAGTTGTACTTTATGCCTTTCTGATTATACCTTTAAGTTTCAACCCATGATTCCTTTTAACAAAGTGTCGTCCGCGTACACAACGAATTTCTAGGACAAACCCAGAATAACCAAGGTAGACAAATGAAAATCGAATGGAAGAGAAATGGGAAAAAAGTGAGTTATACTCTTTGCTTTGCTTGTTGTACCTTAAGTTGGCTGCACTGGTTTTTACTAGGCAAACAGAATGAGAGATGGTGATAAACTCATAAACACAAATCATAGAGTAGTACCGTACTGGCAGTTGAAGCAAAGATTGGAAACGAAAATACTGACCCCATGCATGCAAAGATATTATAGATCCAGGAGGGCAAGGGCAACAGTAATCTACACAGTTGCATTCAGCAGATTGAGAGAGGAAAACACTGCTCCCAGAATAACCATCAAAGAGAGAAACAAAATCCCTGCAAGGATAGATGATGGGTATTTTGCTATTTAGTACTAATGTTAGTGCTGAAGCGGCTATTGAAGGAAGAATGAAAGGGGAAGCAAGAAAGAGAGAGAGCAGGGGAAGCGGAGCGGATGGGAACTGGGGAAGTGTGAAATGGGGGAAAATGGCAAAGGACGGTGAGGAAGTCGGTTGGGATGGCTGCTAGTGGTAGTGGTGGATTGAGCTACGGCCACTTGTGCTGAGTGAAAAGGACTGCATTGCCCCTCGGGTGCGTCATCGGTCATGGGTTTATTTCACATTTTGGTGAAAATTTTCTTGGGTTTTTTTCTTTTTGGTTTTTGTGTTTTGAATCTCAAAGTGTTTTCTTGTGTTTGGTAACTTTATAATTATGTGGTAAAAACCAATTGGTTTCTTCTTTTCTTATTACTTTAAAATTAACTTAAAAGGGTCCTTAAAAAAAGTAAGTTATGATGGAAAATACTAATAATAATAAATTTTTCTTTTTTTAAAAAAAATAAAAAGGACGAGATATAAGAAGCTGAAAAGGAGAAAAAGAAAATTTAAACCTAAAAAGTCCTATTAAGAAAAGTTAGATATAGCTGTGGTGGATTTCATGGCTAGAAGATTACAACATCTTTATTCTTCTTCGTCTCCGTTTGGATTGGCCTATTTTTTTAAAAATAAAATTTTTAAATATAATATTACAATAATATACAAATAAAAATAATTTAAAAAAATTTCATCCCATATAATATTTCAAAAAATATCTAATAATAAAAACTTTTCATATACACTATTACAGTAAAATATTTTAAAAACATCAGTTAATTCAAACAGCGGAGGTGGGACGAGACAACTTAATCCCTAAGGTCCCCATTTTTCTTTTGGTGTGGATCTTAAAATATACAATGAGAACCAAAATAAATATTGATTCCGTCCTTTAGCTTTATGCGTTTCTGGATTTTTGTGTCCTGTAGCAAATTTAGCTAAACAGCCACCCACTTCTGTAACAAAAAGCTATTCCTATTTTGGAAGGCGCATGCGCTAAGGGAATTGTGGATTTCTTTCCCCCCCCCCCCCCCAAAAAAAAAGGTGGACGTTTTTTGGGTTCAATGAGGGCTTTAAATCGAATAACTAGGAAAGTAAGTTTGAGAGTTTTTCAGTTGGGTTTTAAGAGTTAAAAAAGAGCTGACCATAAGCATACGCAGCTGGACCATAACAGTTTGCTACAGTGAGAGACTCATTAATTCGGTTCAGGTTTGTATGTTGGATTCATCTTAAGACTAAACTATCCATCCGCAGGCAATTTGGTTACGTATTGGCCCAAGAGCAAGCACCTGTTAAGTAACCATCCACTCGCAATGCGGAGCTACTGTGCCTAATTTACGGTACATTTCATAAAATTAAAGTTTGAAAAATAAAATCTTAAATTTAAATTTATTAAATTGTTAAGTACGGTTTTGTTTGGATTCACTATTTTTCAAAAATTAATTTTTTAAATACTATAAAAAAATTTTAAAAGTACTCTAAAAAGTAGTCTAAATTTTTTTTAATATTAAAAAAAATCTCAAAATATATTTTAAAAACTCTACTACTCTTAAATATTTCAAAATATTTTCTAAAAATATCCCAAAATATACTGAAAAAACTCTGCTATAGTAAAATTTTTTAAAAACACCCTCAAAGACAGTTAATCCAGATTTGATATATTTGAATATTTGAATGTATATCAGATTGAGTGATAGATAAACAACTTATCACTTATTTTTTAGAGTAAGTTTTGGTTTATAATTCAGTGTCACTTAATTAAGTCAAGATACCCTATTTTTGGTTATCAAACGTGTCTGAATCTATTAAGTTTAAATACTAAATTGGATTATCAAACCATGTGCCCTTTACAATTACTTCATTTATCATGAGCACATCTTAAGAGAATATTTACAGCCGAGAGTTAGATGCATCTTAAGGGTAAGATCATCACGCAGAAAGGATTGGAGGAATGTATACGGATTTTGTCCCAAGAACACGAGCTTTGTGTTAGAAAGAATTCAAGTCCAGGTAGGTACAGTAATGACTCCCTTCAACTCTTTTTGGAAATAAAGTAGACAGTAACCCGTAGAATTTGTTCAATCTTTTCAACCCTGTTTGGAACCTTGGTTTTTAGCCAAGTTTGTATGATACTAATTTTTTAACAACTTTTGCTACAGGAACCCCAAAATCTTATCAAAGTTTGTAACCTACACACTTTAAAATATAAAAAACACAAAAAAAAAAATGCCCTTCCCTTTTCTTCTTCTTCCTCCCCACCTCAACCCACCATCACTTCGTTGCCGGCCACCACCTCCGCCTCCGGCGCCGATCACCTCTTCCGGTGCCGCTTTTTTTTTTTTTTTTTTTTTCCTTTCTCCCTCTCCCCTGCCATCCTCCCCCTTTGCCCGATTTTGATCCTCTCTCTTTTTTCTTCTCCCTCTCCCTCTCTCCCCCTCTTCCCCCCCCCCCCTTCCCCTTCCCCTCTGGCTGCGACCAGATCGCACCGAGGGAGGGTGAGGGTGGCAAGGGAAGGGGAGTAGAGGGGGAGAAGGAAAATTGCAAAAAATAAAAAAATAAAAAAATTCAGGTGCCAGTCTTCTTTTGCAGAGGCGGGCGAGGGAAGGGGGATGGGGAGAGGGGGGGCGGGGGAGGGTGGAAGAGGGGTGTAGGGAGGGAGAGGGAGAGGGAGGGGTGACAGGCAGGAGGTGGCGGGGAGAGGGGGAGGAAAGTGGGCGGCGGATGAGGCAAGACGGGGTGTCGTGGGCAGAGGGGGTTGGCGGGGGAAAGGGAGGGGAAATGGGTGCGGAAGGAAGAGGGGTGAGGCAGGAGAGGGAGAGGAAGAAGTGGCGGGCAGGAGAGGGGAAGAGGAAAAAGAAAAAAAAAAAAAATTTGCAGAAAGTTGCTGCTTCATTGGCAATTTCGACCCAAAGGGAAACAGGGGAGGGGGAAGGGGGGGGGGAGGGGGAAGGGGAAGGGAGGAAGGAAAAGAAAAAAGAAAGAAAGAAAAAAAAAAGAAAAAAGAAAAAGAAAGAAAGAAAAGGAAAAGGAAAAAAAGTTTTTTCATCTCACAAGTTTTTCTACAACTTCTACAGTGATCTACAGTAAAGTTTTATACAAACACTCAAAAAACTCACATTCCAAACGGGGCCACAATTACAGATGAGAGACCTTGATTTAATATTCAAAATTGAGACCCTAGAGATTCTGCATGAATTTGCACTAACTAGATGTTATTTGGACAGCAATTTTCCAAAGAAAAATTGTTACGTTTTCCGTGAACATGTTTCTCAATCACCTTTTTACCTCACATATATCAAAACGCTACAGTAATTTTTCTACAAAAAATATAGAAAAATACAATCCAAACACAACCTAGTCTTTCATCTCTCTTTATCCATGGATTATTATTTGCTCTTTTTTTTTATCCTACTGTCCCACTATTTTCGAATAGGAATGCAAACAAGTCAAATTTAATTGAGCAGCTTGCTAACTTATTCGATCAAAGTTCGAGGTCGAACTTGCATTAACCAAATTCGAGCTCGAGTTTGAACAGTTTGAGGTGCTTGACCTGCTAAGCTTGGCACATATAATTTTTTATTTATTAGTATAAAATAACTAGTTTATCTCTTATTTAAAAGTATATAAAATATAAATTTTTTTAAAAAAATTCAATTAAACTCGATTAAAGTTGATCGGGCTCGAATTTAGTTTGATTGGACTCAATATTGCTCGAGTTAAATGTATTCAAACTCAAGCTTGAATCTAGATTTTTTAACTCGAGTCGGGTTTTAACATTGCATTAATCAAGTTTGACTCTGTTGGATTGCACGAAAGTTACTCTTGATGATATCGAAGGAAAAAAATCTGAAAAAAGTACGCTGTAATCTTTTTAAAAAATAAAAAGATCAAATCAACCTAAAACAAATGGCGGCTGCAGCTGATTTTATTTGAGGCTTGGTCTTCGACTTGTTTGCTTCAACCGTATAGGTTCTTCGTCTTCTCGTTCTTCTTCTAAACCCAAATTTCTATCTTTCGTCTTTATCTCGTGCTCGTTGAGGCATGAACAATTTAAAAAGGAATGGTTTTTCTGTCATCAACTTCAAAAATTTTTTTTTTCAAATATCTTGTTTTGTTTTGGTGATTGCAGTTCAATATCAAGAATCCTACCACAGGGTGCCGGAAGAAGCTCGAAATTGACGATGACCAGAAATTGTACGCATACGCCTCATTTTTTCCTCCTGATTTTCATCTTTATTCATATTTTGCTTCTGGGTTTTTCATATTTTTGTTGATTTCAATTGCGCTGAAATAATTGAGTTGTGCATTTGTTTTTAGTAATTTAGCTGAATGATGTATCGATTCTTTCTTAATGTTTGTGCTGTCATTTCTATATTGGATTTTATATATAAATTATTACACATGACATAAGGATTTCTGTGCTCTGTTTTGCTGTTTTTGTTGTTTTTTTTTTCTTTGTGAGGAATATCTCTCCTGGGTTTGGAATAATGGTGTCATTACATCTTTGATTGGGTTGCTGTAAAATCTAACCGATGTGAACCTCAACATTTAATTAATGTGAGCTCTATATTGTTTGGGTAGGGCATTAGCAGCTTAGTGGATTTGCGTTTTAGAAAAGTATCTGACGGAGAAAGTTGTTGACTTGGGGAAGAAGAAGCGCAATAGAGAGAGGAGAGATGAGTAAACTGAAATCGTCGAGCTCTGAATTGGATTTGGATCGACCAAATATCGAAGACTATCTGCCCTCCGGATCCATCCAGGAACCTCACGGCAAACTTTGCCTGTATTCTCCTACTTATTTCTTCTCTTTCCCTGTTTTCATTTTTTATATACTATAAAACAGCTTTGTACTAGGTAAGGTTGGCGTTGAGAATTCTAAACTGGACTTTGCCTTTTTTTTTTTTTTTTTTGCAGGCGTGATTTGCTCGATATATCACCTACCCTCACTGAGGCTGCTGGTGCCATTGTTGATGTAAACTCCTTTCTCCTCAATCTTCATTTTTATTCTTTACTTTTATCCCCATTTTTTTTGCTTGTATTTCTTCTCTCACCGATGCCATTCTAAATTTGTTATTCTCTCTCTAAGTAGTACTATATTGTTAAAATAAATAATGGCATTTGTTGCTGTTCTTTTTTTGGTCCTTGCCTTTTTGTTCTGAAACCAGGTTGGCCACATTTTCACTAGAGTCACAGTTATAGGATACCAATCCTTATCCTTGCAGAAACTCTCTCTCTCTCTTTTTCTGAGCACTTGAAAGTTTTGGTTTCACTTCTGCTGTTTTCAAAACTCAAGTTGGGGGAAACAATTGTGGTTAATCAACTAGCCATGCACTTAACAAGCTTCTCTTCCAGAATTTAGATCATCACACTATTTAATGGACTCTTCTGATATTGTATCACACCAAACTAACATTATGCACAAGATTATCACATGTAAATTGTTCCCCAATATTCCATTGAATTTTTTTGATGTTCACAAAACGTGTTCTTTCATTATTTCCAGTGTCGACCTTATTCAATATCAATATCATTTATTGGCCAATTCTTTGTGTATCACAGGATTCCTTCACACGATGTTTCAAGTCAATTCCTCCAGAACCATGGAACTGGAATATATATCTCTTTCCTTTATGGTGCATGGGTGTCCTTGTTAGATACTTAGTTCTTTTCCCATTAAGGTTAGTTTTTACTTTTTCTTTTTGGGGCTTGTTTGACTTTTCCCTGTCAAGCCAAAAAGAGGGACAAACATGGAATGTGCAAGTAACTAATAGAAGTTTCCCAGAAGATCTTCCCCTTGTTTTGCAGTGCTATTATACTAAGTTGGAGGGTTTAATCTTGCTTGTTCACCGTGCAGAATTTATTGCTTAAGTATGTGCTGTGATAGTTGATCAGTTGGAGCCAATCCAGCTTGAAGAAACAAATAGTTTCACCATGTTTGTACTACTAGATATGCTTTCATCATGTTTTAGCCAATTTTACTTCCCCTGCTTAAATTCAAGAGAGCAACATCCATGTATGTGGTAAAACTATTTCATTCTTTGCATTTTTTCTCCCTGACAAAGAGGTTCCAGTGCAACTGGGGTGATACTTTTGAAGGTTGGGGGTGGTGGTGGTGCAAGATGAGTTAAGCTACCATTTACTCCTTTGAAAGTGCCAGCTGTATGCGGAGCTCATTAATCCTCTCGTACAGTCAAATGGAGTTTTACCTGGTCGATGCCATTTTAATGAGCTTCAATATATTATTTAGCTATTGGAATTCATGATTTTCCAGTGCTTAGGCTAAGGGATTTTGAGAACGAGTTAGTTTTTAGACATTATCACTGGAGATGTTCCTTGACCTTTTAATGCTTCTTAATTTCATCGCAGGGTTATTGTATTGACGGTAGGATGGATAATATTTCTCTCTTGCTATATTCCAGTGCATTTTCTATTGAAAGGGCATGACAAGTTGAGGAAAAAACTAGAGGTAGGATTACTTTATACTCTTTCAGATCTTTTCATGCAGCTTTCTCTCTGTTATATGGTCTGGTAACAGTGAGCAATTTTTTTTTTTGTAGTTGTTCTATTTTCTCACTTTTAATGTAGACTTAGAAAATTGTGCAAGCCTAACTTGAATTGTTTAATTTGGTTTAGAGTGTCTGCACAGCACCTGTGAACTTAGGAAACTTGAATATAGTGGTGTTATTAGCAACACTCTGATGATAGCATGCAGGTCTCCTCTTTGTTTGCTCCTGTAGAGGAAGATAAATATTTTATGTGTGGCTTCTCACTTTTTTTTTTTTTTGGGTTTTCCCTCTTAAATTTTCCAAGAGGTGTCTTGTGGAATTGATTTGCAGTTTCTTTGTGGCATCATGGACTGGGGTTGTCAAGTATCATGGTCCACGTCCCAGCATCCGGCCTAAGCAAGTATGGTGTTGATTCGTTAGATGCATTGGAGTACTTCCTGCTCTAGTCCAAATGAAACCTATTTTCCCAACAGAATTTGCACTGAAGATCATTTAAATGGTTGGAACAGGTATTTGTGGCAAATCATACGTCAATGATTGATTTCATTATTCTGGAGCAGATGACTGCATTTGCAGTAATTATGCAGAAGCATCCAGGGTGGGTTGGTAAGTGGCTTTAATTGGTTTGTGATCTTCACACTGCTGTTGGAGAGCTTTTACAATATTCTTAGCCCTGAGATTTATTTCCTTTGCATGGAACGCACCTGTCCATAAAATTGAGAAGTCTTTATGGTAACTTGTGATAATCCCAAATTTCATGTTCAGTTTTACTGATTTTATGGACAGACCTTTTTCAAAATCTTTCTTTATTTACAAGTAATTATTGAGTTCAAAAGCTTTTACAAATTTTGTTAGTTATCTAGTTTTCGAAATGAATGTTGAGCTGGAACTGATGTCTTGAGTAAGAAAGGTGTGCGATAGTTCCTTGCACATATTCGAGGTCAAAACAGTTTGTATTTGTAAGATAATGATTTTTGGCTTTGGAGTTTACCTGTTTTTCACCTTTGGTGAGAGAAAAATGTTGTAGGATGTGTCAGAATGGAGCAAACAGTAATATGTTTTTGTGTCCCTTGAGCAAAAGAATCGAAATGAAACAATTTTGCCATTGTCCTGATTCAGGCCATTTCTGGGCATCATGGGTTGGCTTGCTGTGTGCTGTCCTGTATTACAGTTTGCTTGCAATCTTGCAAGCATTTTTTCTCCTGCTTCAAACATATTTAAACTAATGGGCCTGGAAACAGTGGCCGATTTAAAATTAATGAATGGAGATGTACCTTCTTTTCTTCAGGAGATGCTACCTTTTAGTTTGAATATGCTTGTAAAATTTAGTGATACAAAGGTAGTCTTTTGCAGCAGTGGAAGATGATTGAGGGGAAAAAAATCACAGAAACTAAATTTATGTTATTCTCCAGTATCTAGGGTTGGGTGGTATCAAGTAGTTTTAGAGTATATGATATATTTGCAGGGTTATTGCAAAGCACTATTTTGGAAAGTGTTGGATCTATCTGGTTCAATCGTTCTGAGGCTAAGGACCGTGAAATCGTTGCGAGAAGGTATATATTACTGAAAAGACTATTCTGCCTCCTCTTTTCGGATTAGCTATTGTAGCTTCAATTCTGGATTTTCAGGCTAAGAGAACATATTGAGGGGGCAGACAACAATCCTCTTCTTATATTTCCTGAAGGAACATGTGTAAATAATCATTACACTGTTATGTTCAAGAAGGTAATTGTTGTCTATATATAACAGTTGTATCTGCTGAAGAACTTGGAAAGCGCTGAAAATATATTTTTATGTTTCTCTCATTGATCCTTTTGACAACCGTAGTCAAACTGAAATGCTCCTTGGTCGGTAGTTAAAATTTTTTTTTTTTTTTTTTTTCTTTTGGGGAGGGGTTCTGCAGCTGTTGGGTCCTGCTTCTATGTCAGCTTAGCAATGATCTTTTGAGATTTCAGTTCTGGAAAAGCTTGGAACTTCTTGTATTTTTCTCTTTTTTCCCTCCTGAATTCGCCATCTTTTTCCTGTTTTTTAGTGAATCTTATCCACATTTCAACAAGTTCTTCTAGTTCACTAAGTTGATGCTTATATAATCTCTTTTCTGATGGTTAGGGTGCTTTTGAACTTGGCTGCACTGTTTGCCCAGTTGCAATTAAGTACAACAAAGTATTTGTTGATGCCTTTTGGAATAGTAGAAAGTAAGATTTTTGTATCCTGTCTCAACCTCGGCTTTCCATATTACTGTTGATGTTGAATGAGATTCTGCTTTCCTATTGCAATGCTTTCTGTATAGCACTTCTCTTTAGATTATTAAGCAGTGATCATGTATTTAAACTGCATAAACATCTGCCTAGTAGTGAACTGCAAATCACTTTGCCTTACTTTAGTAGCATGTTTCTTGTTGTCAGGCAATCCTTCACAATGCACCTGTTGCAGCTAATGACATCATGGGCTGTTGTTTGTGATGTATGGTACCTGGAGCCCCAAAATCTGAAACCTGGAGAAACACCTATTGAATTTGCAGAAAGGTAGGTGGTTTCCTTGAATAGTGATGGTTAAACAACATTGCTGATTTGGTTTGCTGTTGTGTTTTACTGGAGGCACATAGTATTACTATGTTGGAGCTATCCTTTTGATAGAAACAGGCTTCCTTATGAGCCCAATTTCCATTGGTAGGGTGAGGGACATTATTTCTGTTCGAGCAGGCCTTAAAAAGGTCCCATGGGATGGATATTTGAAATATTCTCGTCCTAGCCCTAAGCACCGTGAGCGAAAGTAAGTTACTCAGTTGTGTTATTGGTTTCTTAAAATACTGTCTCCAGAACTGCTTTGACTAAGAAGATGGTGCGCTAAATTCTCTAGTTGACCTTTGTGAGTCAATTTGTTGTTTCTGAGCACAAGTTTTGTTCTTCTCATCTTATCATGCATTCTGTCAATTGCAGGCAACAAGGCTTTGCAGAATCAGTTTTGCGCCACCTTGAGGAGATATAGAAGTATGATCCACACGGTTTTCTTCGGCATGTGTAAGAAGTTGGATTGTAGGAATCAGAGGTTAAATGTTGATATGAGGCTCATTTCACTTTTTGGAATAGTTTATTTGGATGACATGCACTAAAACCTTAACTGGTGGCTTCTAATGCATGTTTATGTTTCGGTTGACTGCAAACAGTTTTGGGAGAAGACTGTAATCTTCATTTGCAGCACGGGCCATAATAGACTAGATTCATTACCTCTTTCTTCACTGTTCTTTTGTTCCTCCCAGTCATGGTTTTGCCTGTCACACGGTGTTGCTTGTTATGGTGGGATAAATTTGTGCATTAATGTGCCTGGCAGAGGTGGAATGAATTATAAGTAAGGAGGAGAGAAGGGAAAAAAAATGGACTGTAGCTTTGTCCCTGGAGTTGTTTAATGTCTAGTCATGGAGAGTCTGGAGACTAATAGGGCAGAAGTTTGTAGTGGAAAATTAGGAGGAAGGAAAAAATGGAGACAGTGAACCGGCCAAGAACTTACTTGGGAGCATGATTGGCGGTAAAACTAGATCCAATGCGGATTGTTTGGAATGGGTGAAAGATGTGTATTGTGCCAAGGCTCTTTCTTCTTCTGGTGTTGTTGCTTGGCATGGGTGTTATACATTTGTTCATCCAGGTTAATTGCTAAATCCATTCTTGGACTGTATTCTGAGAACATCAGGAGCAGAAATCTTATGGCTAATACTCAAAAATTTATCTTATTTTACCTACGGGGGCTATTCCTGGCTTTGCTGACTGACCAGTGCAAGGCGTCCCACATACCTTAGAACTCCTTGTGCTGGTTGGGGGTTTTCAAGAACTTTAAGAAATTTATCAAGAATCGAACGTTGGCGAGAAAGATTTGCATATCAATTGGTCTTTAAAAAGAAAAAAAGAAGAATAAGAATTCGATGGATCTCATAACTAATTATTCACAGCCAATTTGGTATGTATCAGTAGTAGTATTGGCACAAGAGCAAGCAGCTTTAATCATGGGCTATTTACAGTTACATTTATCAGTAACACATCAAGTATGATTAGTACGAATATTTACAGCCAAGAGTTAGATGCATGCTAGGAATAAGAACATCAAGTAGTAAGGATTGGAGGAAGGTAATCAGATTTTGTCCCAAGAACACGGGCTTTGGTGTCAGGAAAGAAATCAAGTCCAGGTAGTGCAGTAATGATTCCATCCCTTGAAACATTCACAGGATACCTCAGAAGCCGGACCGAGAGGTCCTCATTATCAGGAAATGTATCACTCGAGTAGAGCTCCCAACTTCTCTCTGCATGTAAATTCACTTGCCTGACACATTCCAATGTCCCTGGATGATAAAACACGTAATCATGTACATCAAGATGTTCCAACCACAGGGCCATTCTGAATTGAAATATGCTGCCCTTTGCTGGTTCTGCATTTGAAAGATGATGAGGCTGATACCCTCCCATTGCAATCTCTGTATCTCTTGCTCCATCCATCGACCTCTGATTGATGTTTGCAGACCCCACGATTATGTATTCATCATCCACTGTTGGAGATTTATCCCAAATGAGAACCGGAAGAAATCCAACAAAAACAAGCACTATAAATATTCCAGTCAAAAGTTGGAAGTAAGAAAAAGGACGTGTGTGCCAACTGAGTGAATTTGCTTCAATTACCTATCATGGTTTTGGCATGAACATAGATCATGAAGCGCCTAGATTTTTGAGCTCTGGCATAATCAGTGTCAGGATTGGGGGTTTCTGGAGGCACATATTCTCCAGCCTCTCGGGACTCCCGATTGCCAAGGCAGAAGAACGTTAGGTAGTCTCTAAGGTCTACATCATCCCCCTCACCCTTAGCTTGGAGTGCTCGAGCAATATCTTTATACATCATCTCCATTGTCCTCCTTTGCCAATCTAGTATCGCCTGGACAGATGCACTCTCTGGAATCCCTTCTGGCCACATTGGAATTACAACGTAGACTGTGAATTTCTCCCCTGCTTCTATCTTGCTCACGATCTTCAGTGAGAGCTCTTTGGGAATGAGGTGCAATGCGTTGATGTCCGGAACCTGTATATCATTCCCTTCCCAACCATACGAGCTTCCCAAGAAGTACTGATTTTCGATGTAAATGAAATTCTTTGCGCGACGGATAGCATGAATGTAAGCATCCTGAATGCTTCTGTCTATAATGTGGTCCTTCCCACTAACAAGTCCTACTTGAGCTGCCTCCGCAGGATTTTCAGGGAAGCCATAAGCAGCACCACCATCAATCGAGCGAAAAACTTGAACATTCCATGTTTCGTGATCTTCCGACTGGGTCACTGGTGATGGGGGGATGGCAAATCTATAAAGCTCATTAAGGGAGAACAGATAGTTGTTTCCGACTTGCCTCTGCCATCGCTGTTCGAAATTGTACAGTACATCCCAAGCTGCAGGTCCTTCCAGCTTGCAGTGAACGTCATGCCATGGCTCCCTGGGGCCACCTTTCCTGATATTGGAGTCTGGAAAATTGGGTTGATGAAAATCATCATGATGGGCAGTATTTAGAGAGCTGAACAAGGGATGAGCTACCGTATCATATCTCCCGTCACAGAGATCAATTCCGCCAAGAAAACTCACAATTCTCCTCTTCGGCTCGCCCCCCGATCCTGGAATTTCAGAGTCCACTATTACTGTCTTTTGGTGATGGGTAAACATGGCGGAAACCTCAAATCCCTGGATTATGCTGTTCCCATCATCAGGATTTCTAGGACAGAGAACACAATGAACATTCGTGTCACGAAAGAAATCACCGGTTTCTTGATCATGTGTTGCCATCAGACCATCCCTCTTAAGAGTCTCAACTGAAGTTCTGTCATCCCAAACAAGCAACAGGACCCTCACACCTTCATTTGCCTTCTTCTTTAGCAGCTCGCCAAGAGTAATATCTCCCCCTGGCTTAGGCCTATTTGGATCCCTTATCAAGGTGATCTGAGTATAAACAGACCATCCTGTCATATAAATCAAGTGTTTTGCATTGTTGATGGCATCAAATATATCCTCCCAACACCTCTGAGGCTCGTATCTTAATTTGGATTCGAGGTAATTCGAAAAGCCAGTGTCGGGCATATGAGCATCTTGGTAGAGGGTAACATGGCAACCTTGTCTTTCCTTGAAGAAAGTACGGGGAACCCCTTTAAATGCTAGACTACCTCCGATTCCTCGAGACCAATTGGGATCCTGATTTACGCTGAAAAATTGCAGCTTCACATGAATTTTTGGTCCACCTTGTATTGGGATGCCATCTTCATCCAAAATCTGGAGCCATCTGTCAACTATGAATCCATTTATGATCTCCTCGACGGGCAAATAAGCTCTTCCAATTAGTGTTGCTCCAACAGCATTGTCATCTTTTACAGTGAAAATGACATTAGAGACCATATGGGCACAACATATTCGAAAGCCTTCGTACCAACGAGGATTGGAAAGCTGTTTTTCTATCATTCTGGTTCGTCCAACTCGAGCCCTTTCCAAATCAATGGTAGCATATAGTCTCGAACCAACAATCTGCTAATTCATGTAAATATGTCACCGAATGCTCACCGGAATAACAAGATCAACGCAAAATGTGTTAAAAACAGGATTACGATTAATTACCTCTGGCCGGCATAAGACAGCTCTCTTAAGTCGGGCACAAAATCCTCTTGCCATTTTCTCAGGGCCGCTAGTCTTCCAAGAAAATAGTTTCCGAGCAGAAAAGGGAAAGGGAAAAAAAAAAGAGAAATATATAATTGGTAATGCAATTGTAATCTTTGGCCATCATCTTCATGGTCACCAATAGAGATGTATATGTTTCAGGACTAAGGCCCCTAACGTTAATGATTTATGACAGTTAAATATCAGCTATCTTGCCAGTTGACATGCAAAAAATCTACCTTTGTTGTACAAAGCTCCAAAGATTAACATCAGATGGCATAAAACGAGGATTGAAGGCTAAGTTTATAGTTAGGCCATAGTTCCAATTTGGAGAAATTAGGATTTTTTGAACGAGAACAAAAACTTATGCTGCAATGATATTCATAAAACTTACTGAATAATTTTACCAAATCAAACTTTGTGGGATGCAGTTGTCTAAAATTACATGCTGGCTTTGAAGCTGATCAATCCACAATGCACGCGTTTAAGTTTTTAAGCACATGCAAAAGTGAATTCTCTAAGAATGAAACCCGTAAACTTATATACTTCGTAGATTCTTTTTCTCTTTAATCTTTTTGGGAGTGACAATTTGGCTATTCTAGCATAACAAGTATCCTATCAACCGTTGACATGATGAACAGGATGATATGTTTCCTTCAATTCTTTTCATTCTAGTAATAGAAATAGATTTTCCTCATAAATAAATGTTCAACTGACTACAATTTCAACGAGAAAGAACTCGTTGAACAATAACATGGGGCGATTCTACGATCCCTTTTATGTATCATACCTTCCAAATTAAATTTATAGTTGGATAATGAAAAAGCATCATTCACCCTTAGATTATAAAAAAAAATTAAGTATTTAAAATTCAAGCAATTACCTAATAAAAGTTAAGAAAATGATACTCTAAAGGTATCACAAAATTTTCCTAAATAATATTATGATAGTGGTCAAGTATATCAACTAATTAGTAATTGCTGAAGCTCTCTAAGATAACATTTGGCTATACCAAGATTAATTTACTTTAGCTTTTTGAGTTTCCTAAATAATTGACTTCATAAGGTCTGTTTCAAGAAATGAAAGCAAAATGTTTGTGCTTAAAAGAATTTGAAAGCAAAAGCTTGCGTGGAGTTGCCGCTTCATGGTACTTGAAACCCTTAGACATAATCCTTTTAAGTTGACATTATGCAAAAGAAAAATTCTCGAAATGAATTTCTATTTTGAAAGAAATGAATCGGAATTAATCTGTTTTAAACAAGGGCAAGGAAACCTAAACGAAGTCTTAGGTCTTGTTTAATAATCCAATTTAGCACTTAATGGGTTCAAATTTTAACATGTTTCAACGTGTTTGATGATCAAAAACAAAACGTGTTCACTAATGAAGTGGCTTTAAATTGCTTAGACAAAATTTACTCAAAACAACAAGTGATAAACTGTTCACTTATCACTTAATATAGAATATGTTCATTTCAGTAAATTTAACAAATTTCAGATTTTAATTTTATCAGAAGCACCCTTAGTTGACAATTGTAATATTTTCTTGAACATGATCTCCATCTTATGTTATTCTCACAATATAATTTAGTTCAAAATGTAAAGGGTAAGAAAGGTAATTCATCTAAAATGTACACTCCAAATGTTAGGAGTGATTCATAAAAATAGGAGCGACAAGTCTTCTTACTTCTGAGGCTGGGATTGAATTTCCATTTCATATGTGCAAGCTCATAAGTAAAATTTTGGCCCTATTCGCTCAAAAAAGAAAAATTAAAGAACTTCGCTCAAAAGCAAGAAACATAGACACCGAAACCATATCCAGTAGACATCTCTGTATGGACTATTTATTACCAAGGAAACCAAAAAAGATATATGGCAAGAATGATTTGACAACAGAATACATGCCTTTCCCTAGAAACAACAACATACTAATGAAACTCTGCAATTTGCGAACAGGAAGACAGGAAGGGAAAGGAGAAAAACACCACAAGAAACAAGCAATAAAAGTCAGGGTCTGGCATGCATATTAGTGGCAGTTTTGTCAAGATAGAGAGTACATACTTTGCCGCAGAAATTAAAACCCCATCCAGTTTGCAGTCTGTCAATCTCAAATATCGTAGCTTGAAGAGTTCCATGAAGCAGTTTTGAAGGCATCTTAATTGATTTCTCCTAAGCCCATGAAAGAAAATTCATCAAAAGCGCATAAAAAATGTCAAAATTAGGATATTCAAACATGTCATATGATCACAGCTGTAAATTGTTTACCTAATTACTGTAACTTCTTGAATTAGTTGGTTGTGTATGTATATATGCGATGGCAAAGTAAATTTAGAACTAGCCTTGAAGAGGGATTTCAATAAGTTGGGGGGGGGGGGGGGAGAGATTTCTTGAGGACTAAAAGAATCAAACTTGACAAAGTTCACGTTGTACTATCATGATTTCATATGCAGTCGAAAGAATAGGAGAAATCACACGCTTAAAGTTGAAGAAAGAAATATCCTTTGCGTTGTGTAATCCTCAAAATTTCACAGCGTGATGCCTACAAATGCTTAGAAAACGCATGTATTTGCCTTGTACATGCAAACAATAGATCGCGTTGGTGTATTATAAAATGCAGTACCTATTAGAGAGTCTTTAGATGGCTTCAACTTGTGAAAATTGCAAGATATCTGAGGAGGATGAGCATGGAAGAGAACGGAAGATTTCTTCGTGCAAGGGACTATACATGCAGGAAGGCAAGGATTGCTTCTGTTTGATATTAGCTAATTAATTTTTTATAGTAACAATTAGCCATCCATATGAAGTATATGTAATTAACAAAACAATTTCCGAATAAATTCCAAGAAAGAAGGGCAAAGCCATATATGATATGATATATCAATTCTTGGACGTCAATTTGGTTCGCATAATGTCACAAAACAAAGGAGTACAATAACAAGATGGAGTTGCTCTTCTTAACATAATATAATAGCAGCCAACGACATTTAGATGGAATGGACATAAAGAGGGTGTACCAATATATTTGGTTATGATGATTGATATTAGATGCCTGTCCTCCTGTTGCAGCAATTGTTGATTCCTCAAGGAAATTAATAGTTTGATCAATGGACTACGAACGAACTCTAAACTAACAACCATCATGGCAAGCACAAGAAAGAAGCCCGTCATGATTAATAAAACGAAGTCGAATGAATTCCAGACCATCAATTACTAGCTTTTTTGCTTTCTAGCCACTTGTATACTTTTTTCATAGTCTGAAAGCACAAATGTTCTTGTTGTCCATAAACGTATAACCAGATGTCAAATCCAGAAGATGATATATCTCTCATTCCCATTTTCCACTGCTTAATGAATATAGGATGACACATAACTCAGATAAAGAAAACAGGATTTTGGCTAAATTGTGAGTGACACATAATTTGCATTCATCATCTGTTGGAGGTGCAGAAAATTACTCCTATGTACACCATAAGCATGGTTTTGTGGCCTTGAGATTTCAGGACTCGGTCAGTAATAATTAGCACCATTATCAGGTAAGGGTTTTTAAATTTCGAAACCTTTAAGCAATAGATAGAAATGGCAAAGCCGATCAAATTTCTTGACCCTAATTAGGGATGGCAGGGGGCCGGAGTAATGGGGCCGGGGATAGGGTGGGGGGTGCAGGGACGGGGGAATTTTTCTCCCCCCGTTTTGAATGGGCCGGGGACGATACCCTCGCCCCATCCCTGCTTCAATTTATTAATATAAATAAATGTAATATATTATATAATCTAATAATAATAAATTTAGAATATTTGGCAACTAAACATAATCTTTATCCCATTTCTATCCAAATTTCTAGTTGATATTTGGTACAAACATGTTACGCATTCTAAGAATATATTATGTATACAATCCAATTGAGTTTCTTAATTTTCTTGGTATTTTATTTCAACACTTTTCTTGTTTCATTTTTCTTTTTTCACCTTTTTCAGCTCCATATTTTATTTTATTCTTTGAATTTAACTTTGATCTATTGAATAAAGATTTCTAAAAAAAAAATATCAAATTATCACTTGTGGACACCCGCAGAGGAAGTGGGGGGGGGGGTGAGAGAGTTTTTTGGCAATGGGGCGAGGGACAGGGGGAGGGATCCCCCATCCAAAACCCGCCCTGTTGCCATCCCTAACTCTAGTGGGACCGTTCACACCCTTTTCTCCTTTTTTTTCCCCTCTCTTTACTGCTAGCTTGGGAGGCATTGATTAATTAGGTCTTTAGAGAATCCCAAATTAAGACGATGTTGCAAATTAAAATTGGTAATGCAATCATTCCGAGTGACCTGTGTAGACGGAGTGAGATGATTTCTTACGACTGTTATCTGTTGACCCATGCTCTGCTGCTGCCTGGCGGTAGTCAAAGGGTTTTGACATATTTCTCCACTTATCCCAACAAACTATACGGTTGGCCGGGATAACATCATCATACTATAGCCAGTTTGCGTGGCATGTTCATATCAGGTGCCTCTCCAGTTGAATTTCTGTCCAGTTGCGTAAACTAGTACAATTATTGGTGCAACAATCGTGAGTTTTACGTTCACTTAGTACGAAAAAAATCATAGATGCAGTACATGATTGGAATTGGAGAGGCCCTGTTTCTGGAAGTGTTCAGGAATGGGTGAGTTTTGTTGATTTGTTGGTTGATCCCTGAGTGAACAGGATTCAGGGGAGGAGGAGGAGGAGGTATGAAATCATCCGAAGTCAATGCCGCACGACTCAAATTTGCCATTTTTTTTACGAGTACGACTCTAATTCCACAGCCAGTAGTAAATTTCCCTGCGGGAAAGTCTCAAGATACGTTTGAGGTTTGACCATATCGGCTTCAGAAAGATTGGACGTACGTGTCATAACTCATCGTATTAAAATAAAAGCATCTGAGTTAGTAGAGCAGTAGTAAATGTCATCCTGGTTTTGAGTGAGTGCTTTTGACCAAAGTAGTTTCACTTTCATTCATTTTACAGCTGATGCCAAGAAATGCAGGCCAAAGAATACAGCTATGCACAATTTGTCCTTTTCATCATGCTTACTGCTTAGAGATGATGCATTTACTCTCGAGTAGATACGAAGCACTTATATAAGGTCTAGTAGTCCTGGACCTGGTACTTCTACTTTCACTCCCCACAGAGAAAGAAAGAGAGAAAGAAAGAGAGAAAGAAAGCAGGGAAGAAGAACTAGTACACACTGCTAGGGTGTGTGCAGGTGAAGCTTTAATTGCAGTTTCCTAAAGCGATTGGACTTTGGTCCGTCCATCCTTCCATTACCACCGACAACTACATATGATCCAGAGGTACTGCACTCCAGACTCCTTCCATTACCCCTCTCTTATTAACTCTGCTCACCATCTCCATCTATCTGTCTCTCTCTCTCTCACACACACTCACACACACATCTTTTCTTGATTTGCTCTCTCTGCAACTCTCACATTATAATCTTCTCTCTCGTTTATCTGTCTAAATAATAGGACAACAACCAACATGGTACCCTCCAGGAAATTCAGAGGTGTCAGGCAACGCCAGTGGGGATCTTGGGTGTCAGAAATCCGCCACCCTTTATTGTAAGCCTTACTAGTATGTATATAGTACTATATGCATAGAATCCCTCCGAACACATGTACGACTTGTATCTCACAATATTCCTTTCTTTAATCTCTTACAAGAGATTTGGTCTGAAGCAGTATTTGTACTTGCTTCGTCAGCCTTGCATTCTGCAATTTGGCATTTCACAATCTCGAAACCATTGGAAGAAATGTGACCAAAAAAAAAAAAAAAAAGGGCTAACGCTTCTTATGCATCAAGATCTTGTTCAAGAATTTCACAATTCTTCTTTTTGTTTTTTCTTAAGAAACTGCTCCATGAATTCTGCTTTTTTTTTTGTTTTCTGTTTGTTTGTGCAGGAAGAAAAGAATATGGCTAGGGACATTTGAGACAGCAGAGGCAGCAGCGAGAGCCTATGATCAAGCAGCCATATTGATGAATGGCCAAAATGCCAAAACCAATTTCCCGGTGGTGAAGGAGAATCCAAACGAGCCGTCCCGAAAAACCAGTACTGATCATCAAGATTCCCGTCCCTTAAGCTTAACAGCTCCACCTGCGGAGTCCCTCTCCGAAATCCTGAGTGCAAAACTGAAGAAATGCTGCAAGGATCCAGCACCTTCGCTCACTTGTCTGAGGCTTGACAATTCCCAGATTGGGGTGTGGCAGAAGAGGACAGGTCGTCATTCCGGCTCCAATTGGGTACTGAAAGTTGAGCTTGGGAAAAATAAAGATCACCAAAATTCAACCCAACAAGCCTCATTATGCTCCTCTTCTTCCACCACAACCGCCACCACCACTTCTTCATCATCAGGATCATCCACGACTTCTTCTGGTACTGCTGCTATTGATCAACATGAAACTGGAGTTGGGATGGATGAAGAGAATAGAGTGGCGATGCAGATGGTGGAAGAACTGCTCAACTGGAATTGTCCACCACCGTATCTCACCAATCCTTAAAAGACAGTTATTAGCAGATGATAATATTATATAAGCTACTATTAGCAATAATTAATACAAGTAGTTTTCATTGTATTTTGCTGCTTTTGAATTGACTACAAAACTTCAGGGATGCTGCCTAAATTTGTTTCTAAATCCTTTTCTTAAGGTAGCATCTTCTTGAATAGGACATTACCATAACAGAAGTAGTGATTAAAATCTTCCTGTAATGTCGTAAGTATTTGCTGATGTAAATATTATATATATATAAATATATATATTTGCAAATACAATTAATCAGAATATATGCATCGATCTTTAGCTGATGATGATGTCGACTTCTTGTTAATTAATGCTGGTAATAATAATATGCATGTTCTGATACAAATGTGGTACGTACGTTTAGACGAAACTTCCTTTACAACTGTCAATTGCCTTCCCAAGTCCATATCGCATTCAATGCCAATTACTACAGCCTTCATCATCCTGTTCACTCACTGTTAAGAGAAGAATCATCAGAAGCTTTTCATTTCTTTATCATAACAGGATTGTTCTTTTCTTTTCTTTTTACTCGGTCCAATGAAATTGAATTTTCAAGTCATAGATTGCTTTCTTCAGATAGCTAGCAGCTACTTGTATCTCCTTTTACCTGCCTTTATCAACCTCGGCCTGAGCCCTTTTTTATTTGGGGTTCTTTTCTTCCTCTGGGGACACTTGGGAACCAGAATAGCATTTTGGCAAGAGATTCTATACTGATTTTCCTTTGGAAATTGACCACCTCTTATATCTTCTTTACTTTTCTTCTTCTTAATTATATTGGCTTCACATCGATCTCTTTTGTAATAATGTCATTAATCATAAGTTTTCAACAATATTAAACAAAAACTTTCCAAGATTTAAGACTAATAATAATGACTCATGCACTGTCTATAGTACTTCCCTTGCAAAAAAAACCAGGATTAATAGAGCCCGGAGGGTCAAGGGGGCTAATATTATTCATGATTTTTCCTCACACACTAGGATTGATGCACTTAATAATGTAGTAAAAAAAAAAAAAAAAGAGACCCTCATGCTTTTTTGGTGGAGATAATTTGCTATTTGACCCAATAACAAGAACTGGTGAAAATGGCATATCATATATAGTAGTAATCCTTAAAATGTGCCTGTGATCATGACCACCTGAAAACTTCAAAAAAGGTAGAATATAAGATAAGGGCTTTGGGCGGTTGATGGTCCAGGCTCTAACAAGATTGAACTCTTCCAACGAAATTAGGTGGCTGTTTCCTTTAAACTTTAAAGCATGATGATGAATTATGGCCACCAAGCTGATAACCCAAATTAAATGACTGCATATCCATTTCCGTACGTACAAAACAACCCCCCCCCCCCCAAAACAACAAAATAAAGTTGAGTTTTCATTTTTTTTAACGCCATTTTTTGCCTACCACAATCCAGTGGTTGCGGTAATGAGGCACGTGTACGTGGGATTTCGTAAAAAGTGACATGTTCCAAAATTATTGGACAGTTTTTTTATTATTTCATTAGTTGTAGGAAAACTTCAAATTTAATGTTAGGAGTAAATCTTATCAAGTTGTTAGAAGCACATACGAAACAACACTATCAAGTTGTGTATATCATCCTCCAGTTCAGACATTCTGATACCCTGAAACCTAACCTATGTATTTTTCAGGAGTTATAAGAAGGTTTTGTCAGATAAACTAGGTCGCAAATTGTTTTATCAACAGGTGTGCTTAAGATGACCATGCATGCATTTGCATGGTCATCATTCGTAGTCCAACAAATATTATTACAGGCTTAGAGCCAAAAAAAAAACATGCAATGCTGCTCCCAAAAATACTAACAACTTAAACGTCAAGAGATGCATGGGAAGATGTGGTCTTTACTTTTGTAAGAGTTACATCTAGCTGTGCCGTCAACGAGCTTAGAGACACAAAAGACGCATTGATCAAATCTTGAACTCCATAGTTAAAACTTAAATGTCACAAAAATTTTTTTCCTTTGTTTAAATACTTGGTGGGTATACATGTGGCGCGAGTGTATGTAGAAACATTCAGTCGTCTTTGCATGATGCATGTCGCTGTTTATCTACATCAAATTAAGATGTTTTTATAGGTCTCCCAGAAGAGAAGAAGAAGAAGAAGAGAGGATGTTGAGGGTTCCCTCAGCAGCAGTTGTTGCATTCAAGTCAACTTCTGCCTCTGGATGACAATATTCCATGTGGCTAACAATCACTGGGGGGTTTCTTAAAACTTCCACGAACGTCTTTAAGGACTGAAGCTGACATGAAATGGGTAGATTTATTGGTGGTTGGTTTGGTTATTCATTAATGTCAGAGTTAGCCATTTTCAAAGCAGTCAATTTGCCACTGCATAATCTGTGCACATCTTTTCTATTGTTTGAGTTCAACAATTAGGTAGAGATGAGATGAAAATCTATATGATGTGGTTGATATTTGTTATTGTTGCTTTATGGATTAATTATAGTAGTATATATGGTATATGTTTTTCTAATTAAAACATGCTGCAGCTGAAGAAATTGATGTCTTTAAGGACTGAAGCTGACATGAAATGGGTAGATTTATGGGTGGTTGGTTTGGTTATTCATTAATGTCAGAGTTAGCCATTTTCAAAGCAGTCAATTTGCCACTGCATAATCTGTGCACATCTTTTCTATCGTTTGAGTTCAACAATTAGGTAGAGATGAGATGAAAATCTATATGATGTGGTTGATATTTGTTATTGCTTTATGGATTAATTATAGTAGTATATGTTTTTCTAATTAAAACATGCTGCAGCTGAAGAAATTGATGTGGAGGTACTAACAACTATTTGCCCACAATTTTGGTCTCAAAAACAGTGGATGATCAATTTTGTGTTGCATAAAATTACACTTTCCTCCTCGATCTATTATTTTGGTGCCTGTAATTTCAAATTTGCTCTCAAGACTTGCAAAATATGTCCATTTGATCCTATTTTGTGTGGAAAAGTTACATATGTTGTAATCAGTTGTAAGACAACTGTTGAAATACGCCAACTTTTCTTACAGATTTCACTAGATTATATTTCGTATCAAAATAATTTAGTTAGTAGCAGAATAAGTATATTTATTAACCAAGATCTGCATGTTGATTTGTTAACAGATATTTTACCTAAGATTTGCTAGTAGAAAATTATGTTTTGTTGAGATTTTTTTTGGATAATTGTTAGGTGGATATTTTGTTAGTTTGTTTTATGTACTCACTATAAATGGTGAGTTGATGAATCAATAACATAAGTTTATTTTCAGTTTCAATACAAGTCTTTTATAAGATTTTTTTTTTTTTTTTGCAACACTAATGTGTTGTTTCTTAGTTTATGCCCAAAAAAATCAACAACACCAGGTCGGTTAATTCACCATGATCTGAAATATTTAAATCAGATCCACACCTTCTAATATGAAAAAACAAGTTGTAAAGTGATGCAATATTATGACTATAATGCAATCAGCTGAGAAGAACTTTGAAAATTTTGTTATTCATAGAATCAATATTTACCTGTATAATCAATTTAAAGCACATGCCTCACCAAACATACTTTGACTTTAAAAAGTTGATTCACATTTTCTGATTGAAACAGAAAAGATAAACAAAATCAATTGGGGCCAAAGTAAATGGACAGATTCACAGCATTATGAACCATTAGGTTTTTCTTTTCTTCCTTTTTCCAACCCCCTTCCTTCTGTTTTTGGGTTTGGGCTGAAATTGAATACATTGAGGACCAATCAAGGTGCTCAGGAGGCAAAACGCATGGATAATTGTGCTATGGATTTGTGAAAGCAGTTCCAACTCACGCATACAAATCTTGCTATTCAATGAACATGGACTTTAGGACAAGGAATTTGATTAAAACTGCATCAGGGAAAAGCAGGAAAGAAAAGAAAAGATGAAGACTTGTGCTATCTAGCTGGCACAAGAGTCAAGAAGCTGCATTTGTGTTCTTGATGCTGTTCAATCAATTTCCAATCAAACTCTGTCAGAAGTCATTTTTAGTCATCCCATCTTCTCAATTTTAAGAACATCAATTGGCCCAGTGACACTGCAGCATGAGGAAAATTAATATTAGCAGGCCACATCAAAGCAATATCATAATCTTGATGTTGAATTGCTGCAAATGTTGCTTTTACATGTGTTGTAATGGTTTGGATCAATTCGATTAAATATGCAGCGTGATTCTGTAGATACAATCATTACTTTGTTAATCATTTCCTCCTTTGGTTCCTGAACGTGGTAGCCACGCCAAGAATGCTATCCCTGTGCAAATAATGAACCCATGTCAAAATATCATGTTGCAGAAACTGATTGTGCAATAGTTGGTTAAGAAAATTTTTAAAACAAGAACATTTATGTCATGTGGGATTTCCATGTATAACTCATGACCAAGCAACGAGGACTTCATTCGAGGGTTTGCCATTTGAAGACGGTATATTTCCTCTGGTCACTTAGCAGTTATAGGCTATAGTAATATGGAATCATGAGTTCTAGCTTGTGTTCCTTAACCTATCATAACAGTTGCTATTGCTCAGCTTGAACTTGACATGATATGCTGAGCTGACAAGAGGATGTACCCGCTCAGTTGTTAAAGACAGCCACAGAATGGTAATTTTGTCCACCAGGCTTCCCAGCAATGTGACCTGATGACCATTAGCAACCAGCAAATGCTCATGGATTCAGAATCAAAATTAAGCAATGTTCTTAAAGATAGGTACAATTCATGGATGCTTTCCCTGGTCCTCAATGTTGATGTAAAATCTGCAACTAAACGTCGCATCTGAGAAGGAAATGATTGTGAAAGTACTTCCCTGCTGACAAAGAATCGAAGTGGCATCACCGTTTCAATATTTTGAGCAATTTCCTTCATGATAATTTTGCCATCTTGATCTGCAATGTGCAAGAAATAAGCATGCTAAACTTGCCAGTATCAGATGAAGGGGAAGGTATTAAAAATAGAACAAGTGCAGTTCTTATTCTTTTTGCTAATTATTAGGCAAAAAGGTTCATAACCTCAATTAATCAGTCAATTAAACCATGTGCTGAAGAGTGGTGAGATACATACAATCACCAGACTTGAACAAAAAATCTGTGTAGTTACTCTTTTGCAACCTCTCAGTTTTTTATAACCAGTTTTTGTTAGCACTTTCATTCATAATTATTAGTCAAGAAAACTCCACGCCAAAGCAGGGGACAGAAAAGAGCAGAAGTGGAGTACAGAGAAAGGTAATTATGATTATTTGGATAATCTATCAAGAAGTTTTATTTGCATATATAAGATACAATTTCTCAAAAAATGTTAAGATTGCAAAGAAAAAATCACTTGTGCATCAGAAGATTGCTGTGACATCTTAGCTTCCTCCAAGATCAGAGTTTGTCAGATTACCATAATCACAAAGCTGGATACTATATCCTGGAATATGCTTGTACATATTGGAGGATTGAGGCCTGTAAAACTACATGTGAATATAATAAGAGCTGTCAATTTCTATCTTTATATACAGGATGATTAACAGTCTCCGCTACCAAAATGTTCTTGCACCTGCGAATTCGATTTTGGAAAGTAAATGCAAAATTTGGAAAGCAAACACAAAATAAGTAACAGAAGCCTAGTAGCTAACTCCGGCAAAAGGACTCAGCAACCTATCTCTATTATCAATCTATTTATTGCGCTTCTGTATATTGGTTATTTTTACATTCCAAACAAGTTGAATTTGAATGTTACTTGGCAGACAATTGCCTAGCATTCGTGTCATTTGAAGGAAAAAGGGTAAAACGAGGCAGACATGCAAACAACCATGCTCCTGTCTACGATGTTGTCTCTAGCAAGCCAAAAGTGAAGATTAACCACATTGCATAAGTGACTAGCAGGTATTAATCCTGCTGCAATGGGGAATAATCTTGACAGAAAACTGAAATAACAGCTTGGGAATAGCCATCTCCAAACATCATTCTTATCTAATCTTTCTGAAGCCGTGGTCTGCCTGTGCCTTGTTCCAGTGAGAAATCCTCTAGCTACTTGACAGCTGCTTTTTGAAAGTTTAGAACTATAGATATGAGAGTCTTCACTAAAATCTGGATAAGCATATTATAATCCATGTAGGGATATAAATCAAGCAAAGGGGCAAGCAAGCAATATATGAATTGTTGTACCATTACCTGTCCCTGTTTTAACATAGCATACTAGGATACTTCTATAACCAACATCAGAAAGTGAGAACAGTGGAAACAAGATGTCAAAGCAGCTATGGAAGTCCTCCATACATCCAAAAGGTCAGCTAAGGGCAATAACAATTCAACCAAATTTTATAGGAGTTTCAGCGACTCTTATCCTGGCAGCATGTTGATGTCTTGACGCACCATGGCACATAACTTCAATTCCAGAACCTCCAATTCTCCAACCATATGTAATATGGAAACACAGGTTCAGGTGATTACTTGTTAAGGACATAAGACAGCAATTCTTATCCTAAAATAAAACACAGTGTAGTGTTAGCAGTAAAGAGCCAAAGAAAAATGTCAGATGATTCGATGAGATTGGATCATTCTGCCTTATAAATGGAAAAAAAAAATTGTAAACAGATGGTAAATAGATGCCATTCACAACGTTTCATCCCAAGAAAGAATTTGTCGATGCACATGCTTGTGATAAGATAATGTGGCTTCAATAGCGAACTGTTACAACAAGATTTTCTAGCAATATGACACGGCAAGTATCTTCTAAAAATCTCTTAAAAACCAGTCCCTGATAACGGGTTGTGAATCGCTATTAAGCAAGATGCTGCCTATTATGAGATTTTTGCTTCCATCTTGCAGTCCAATTAGGCATATTAAGGATGCTTTGCCATGGTTTAACTTCTTGAAAGTTGGGATGCATCTTAGCGGCTACTTAAAAAAGATGAACTTGGATTTAGTTTTGTTTTATAATCCCTGTTTTGAAAATTGTTGGGGGAAGGAGCATCTTCAGTAAATTTATTTTCGAATTTTGAAATCTAATAGGCTGTTTTACCCAAGCCATGTATTAGTTCAAAGAACCATTTAAATACAATGGTGCTCACGATTTCTAACCGACAAACCAAGAACGCATTACTTCTGACTTCTCATGTACTGACAGGACATAAACAGCTTAACACATACATTTCTTATGAGTTATCTTCTTGAAAATTCAAACTTCAGAAAGTTTTGAAAATCCAGAAATTAAACTTCAGTTTGAAAGGCCTTAAGATGTCTAGAAAGTTCTCTTTTACAGCCAGCCCAAGTTATGAACTTTTCTTTCTATGATTGAAGTACATATTGCGGCAGAAGCTTCGAACATTCTGAGATGTAAAAGTACCAACGTTAAAGCAACACAGACATAGAAACTACTGGAGTAAAGGATATGCAGGAACCTTGAAAAATTTAATACCTAAGGATGATTGTACCAGGTGTATCTTCTTAATTACTAAGAATTTTTGGAGGCAGGACAAGGCCATAGTAACATCACAAGACATATTTGCATACAATAAAATCACTTCAATGTCCTCTAATTCCAACTTATTCTAACTGGGGACTTATAAAATTAGCTTTCTTTCATTCACTTTTCAAGAGATTCCCAACTACAGGTACCTGCACAGAGCATGAGGTGACTACTGACTATAAGTTACATCATGAAGGAAGGGGTTCATGATACTCCCCAAAATCTTCAGATATCTGCGAATTCTGCAAATAGCCGTGCAATGATTGTGCAGCAAATGATTTGAGTTTCTTATTGATTGTACAAGACATGATGTACAACTTCAAGAAGTGGGATTCATAATTTAGCATACTTCTTCAGATTGTCGCCTGCATTTTTAGCATTTTCTGGGACAGGCAAATTACACAAAAGAGTAACTCTTGATGAAGCAGTCAAAGATCTTTCTTCTGATGAATTAGAGAAGGTATTTCTACTAGTACCAATCTTCCAGAGCTTCACTTCCCAGACTTGAACGGTTTTGCCAAGACTAACAGGAGTAGCCTCAGCAAAGACAAGGTCTCCCAAATGAGCACTCTTGACATGATTGATACTAAGGTGAATCCCAGCAACCCTTTTGAACCCGGATGCCATGTGGGCTCCTATACTTGCCAACGACTCTGCAATCAGAGCTGAGACTCCTCCATGCAGGACCTTGAATGGCTGACAGCATTTGAGGGACACTTGAATGTGGCCTGAGACTTTGTCAGCTGAAAGCTCTTCAAACACAAATCCAAGTGCAGCTAGTGTAACATCAACTGCCTCTGTCTTTACTGCAGATGATGATGAAGCCATGGATGATGATTTTCTTCCTTTCGGTCTACTCTGTTTTCTCTTTTTGTTTATGGTGATGATATTGATGATGATGCTCTTGTCTCCTCTTTTTGGATGATGAGCAAAGTCGTTCAGTTGGTTAGGGAATTTTTTTTATTTTAATTTTTTTCTCGTGGGAGTTAGGTAGCATAATGGTAAGCATCTACTACGAACAATGGTTGGCCTTCGGCCTGCTGGGATTAGAATTTGGTGTAAGGGTCTGTTTGGTTCGATATACGATGTTTTCCCCGAGGAAACATTTTCGGTGAAAATCTTTTTCCAAAGTATGTCTAGTGTTCCCTTCATTTTCTGGTGTCTGGTGTAATTTTGAGAAAAAGTTTCAAAAACCTTAAATGCGACAACAATAATTTCATCTCCGGATTTCTCTTTCGTTAATTGCTACTAACAATTACCAGTACCCTGCCTACTTCTTCAATCATCAGAGGCAATCTTTAATCCAAATTTTTCTAAGTCCCAAAAAGTCAAATTAAACATCAGAATTAGGGACTCATCATTTTTCAAACCAATTGTATATCGTATTAATAAAGGGTGGATAACTTACATTATATGGTTACCATGGATTTAACCATTACTAGAAATTAGCAATTGAAGAATGATGCTCATTAACTCTTCCTCTAGAAGTGTTCCTCCAGTCTCGTTACTTTTTTTCAAGTTATCTTTCTCCAAAACTTCTCAATGCAAGCTCAATCTAGAATTGCAATTTTTTATAATCCATTAATGTATCTGCATGCGGTGCAAAAAAAAAATTACTATAGAGAAAAAACATGAGAAAGAGGGAAGAGTGAACAGTCATAATTTACAGTAACAAGATATTACTCGTGATTTGATTTCTATGAATTACTTAATGGTTCGATACAATAACCAAGTGGTGAAAAGACCGATAAGTCGTCGTAGTTATGGGAAATCAACTTCCATACTCTAATTTAGGAGTTCATTTTAAACTAGGCTATGTAAACCACTTCATAATAACTGAGTCCCTTTGCAGCCAGAAAAATGGAAATTCAAGAAAATACTTTTTGGAAAAGATTTTTAATCCAGACAAACAGACCCTAAGACCGATAAGTTTTCACGGTCAGAGTTTGACATTTCACGTGTGTGGTGTGGTATACCTGCCATTATTGGTTCCCACTTTCCAACGTTGCCAATTCTTGTCGATTCCTTCATCAAACTGATTTATTTTTTAAATAATCTTTATCCTTCAAATTATATTCGAGGAATATAGCCAGAAAATTTGGGAGTTTTCATCAGAAACTGAAATATAAAAGAACAATTTCAAACGTGTTCTTATTATTATTTTTTTTCGGCGTAACGGTCTCCTACTCCTAAAGGAGGGGGGAACCTACTCTATGGGATGATCTAACTGAGTCGGGAGAACCTAACGATAACTGAACTATCATCAGATCAAACGAGTGTATTACATATCCGTATGGATTTAAAACAAATTTCATATAGAAACACATTGATGGAACACAAAATTTGTATCTTGACCTTCCATCCTACAATTAATATGGTAGCCATCACCCCAAGAGGGAGTTGATTATTTCAAACGTGTTCAACAATGTGAAAAATTCATATGAACAATAAATTGCAAAGTTTGACAAATACATTAGTCGGCCCACCTACAGGCTGCATCATCATTATCTTGCAGAGCGCAAGAGCTATCTATGGCTTTGAATTCACAGCCATTGCAATTTGCAAATGGCTCAGAAAGAAACTGCACTCTTTTGTCTGTGACTGTGTTCTTCATCTGTACCTAAATGACTCACTCAAAAAGAATATGGACCACTAGTGAGTAGTGGCCTGAGTGCCATCCCCTGACTAAAATAATCTTTTGTTTTTCTTCATTTTTTTTTTCTTTTAATAAAGGAGATAGTACATATAGCATACTTCAAAACTGCAATTGTCCATTGTTTGTTGGTCTTCTAAGTAGAGCTGTAGAATTTGTTACTTTGCCTGAATAAATAAAAGAGTGAGCAACGTTTGATACAGCCTTGGAGTAGATGGTGATCAGATAGCAGATTACCAAACCTTCTTGACCCTGAATTTTTTGGTCTTTTTTAAGAAGCAAATGCCCAAGTAATAGAGCTGCAACAGCCAAGAAGGACGCAGGGCTCTGATGAATCAATTTTCTAGATGATCAATGATACATATTTTTCATGAAACTTCCATTCATTCCAGCGACTCTTCAACTTCACTTCCATTTTGAGAAGATCAATCCAAGATTAACAGAATCTATTGACAGATTAGAATGAAATGCTTGTATGCGTAACCCCATTTGTAAAAGTGTAAACGTGTTAACACCAGATTACATACATGTTTAGCAAGATTAAAAATCAATTTATGATAACTTACACGGTTTATTTCTGCAAATACTCTAGTTTAAGACTACAACCTTGCACCTTTGCCCTTGCATCTCCACTTGATATTCGGCAATACAAAGTATGAAAGAAGTTGAAAGAATAAATGAAGGCAAAATCATCATCAAATAACATCCAGTTCATATTTTTGGGTTGGGAAGGGGGCGGGGGGTGATTGGGGGGAAGGGAACATGTTGAAAAAGTACCAGACTTGGAAAATGAGATGGATTTTTCACTCTCAATTTAGAAATAATAGTACAATACGAGGAACAGGCTATAAGTTACATAATAAGACTTCATCACTTGTGCTGCACCAAAGTTTCAAACTTCACTAATTTGAGCATACAAAGCCACCTAGCTTTAACAGCAAAATGAAACAACACAATCTTTTATGTTGAGCTGGAAAGACCATACTGTCTCAGTATTGAGTAATGCAGATATGAGTTTATTTAGACTACTGAGAGTAAGAGCAGATTGACCTCCTCCACCACTTGCAGTAAACTGCAACGAAAGTCACGAGAACAAAGCAGGAATGGAGAAGTTGCAAATTCTTCCAAGTAAAGAAGAAACAATGCCTATTGAGATTTTAATGCCATCAGGTACTGTAAAGAGGAAGGACCATCAGCAAATAAGATATCCCTGACATAGGAAGCCTGTTGTAGAACCAGCAGTCAAAGTAAACCAGTAAACCTCATTGTGATGCACAGATGCAAGTGTGTCAAGCTCACCGATTTTCTGCATTAGGTCAACCGACCTGTTCATTTATTTTTTCATAATTGTATCACTCTGTTAAAGCCCAATTATTTAAAGAAATTACAAGTTTCAACGTCTTTATGTTGAAATAAAGAATTTCCAGCAACAAAAACTATGAGCTCTGCTATTATTTGAAAAAAAAAATTAATTCCAGTTACATCACAAAATAAGCTATCAGCAATAATTCCAGAGAAAGGGAAATTTGATGCATAATGTGGGGTACTAAAAGGATGGAACATGGTCCCATATGTCGAAGGATTTTGTGGGATCAAGCAGCAACTTGATTCTAGAAGTGATATTATGACATCAAAAGCAACAACTTTGACTAGTGCAAAACATAATGCACACAAGCACAATGAAAGATTCCGATCTGCTGTTGGAATCCAGTGAATTCTATTCTGTTACTATGGTAAGAAGCTGCTAGTTCATGATGGAAACTTTATTACCAGCTTGGTAAGGTAAGGAATCTACATAAACCTGGCATGTTCGCATGGCTGTATCAAAAAATAACTAGCTCATGGGGACATAAACAAACTAAAGAAGTAAACACTAGTTAATCGAAGTGCATCTAACTAGAGATTACTAAAAAATGACTTAGTTCATCAAACAATTTAGCATTTTCTAGAAGATAAGTCAACATCAGAGTTTTTACTTTGTTTAACTGTTCAAGTAGAGGTAACATATCAATTCAGTCATTTATCGTGGAAAGATATTGTGTTAATTGAATGGTGCTTCAGTATTTTTTCTTGAGTAAATATTTCTCACCATGTGGCCCCACTAGTGAAAGCACAAAGTTTTTAAGCAGTTGAATCCCCAACCATGCTAGCATAAATCACTTATGCAAATAGCAAACTACATCGAAAAAACAAACACCATCAAAGATATAGGGAAAAAAACAATAGAGCTTATAGTTTCTTTACCACTCATATCTTATCAGAAAGGTATCTCCCAAGCGAATCAATTGGCTTTGAGGAGTCAAGATTCCACGACCCCCTGCACCTAATTTTGATCTGGGCAAGATAATCAACAGCAATCCAAGCAAAGCTTAACATAACTGTCTCCTCAACACCATCTGGAAGTTGTAACTCCAGCGACCTTTGCAACCAAGTAGGGTGATATGTTACCTGATACCATGCCGAAGCCTTCTTTTCATACATAACATTCTTCTCATCATCAGTAGGGAGCTCAAAATCAGGTTCCATTTGCTCAAAAACTCTCCTAAACTCCTTTCGTAGGTTATTATAAGCATGCTTAAGCCTCTCTTTCAGATCACCGAGTTTTTTGCTACTGTACTTGGGCATTGACCATATATGACCAGTAACAACCTCTTCTTCCCTGCTCACTCTGTATTGTCCCAACAGACCATTCAACTGTCCATCGTACGAACACTTGGTATTCCATGCATGCTCGATGAACACCTCGGAACCAGGTATCTCAAGGTCTGTGTCATAAGGAATTTTATTTGAGGGAAATGTTAAATCAGATGTTGCAGCCTCACCTTCATCACAGGCGTCTTTGACTTGGCGATACAACTTACCCAAAATCTTTTTTGACTTGTATGACTGAAAATCTTCTTTACCCATAAAGTCAGGATACATTTTTGGTTTATATTCAGATGGCATATTCACAATTTTTCCAGTTTTGGGGAAATCAACTGCTGTTGCAGCAAGCTCTGCCAATTTAATGCACTTCTCGTCCAGTGCTCCATATTCACTAAGGTCAGCATGGACAACATGGGCATTGCATATTGCACCCAGGCTTTCTGTAACCATATTCTTGGAGAAGAAGTCAATAATGTCCTGAAAGTGTGACATCAAGGTGGAGAAAATTAAACTACGAATGTAAAAGATAATGCATTATGTCTCAACAACTCCAGATTGTAAACAGGTGCACCAGGTGGGTCAAATAATAATTTAAATAAGACTGATTGATCTAATCCATAAGAATCACAGAAACATACTATTAAACACAAAATGAACTCTAACACCTGGGTCGATTTCATCCATGACAACATGAAAAGTTTAAACAGTTTAATTCAAAACTCATAGCCCATGAAGTCATGATTGTTCTACCTGTAGCACTTTGCAGATGCATTTTATCAATAGTTCCTAGAATCTTATGATTATTCATGGTATTAATAGAACTTAAAATTCTGATTCTCACATATTTAAGGAAAAACTTCATTATAGCCATGTTTCTGCTTTTCAAAAATAATTTGACATACAAAAAGTATTCTTTGTTTACATACAAGTAACTACTGAATGCAACTTCCATAGTTTCTGAGACCTTTCTGAGCAATTTAGACCAAATCCCAAGATCAAAGACTGTAATTGAATAGTTTAACAGGATTTAGAATGATGAGATAGCCAAGGCCATCGAAAGGAAAACTCAGATGACAGAATCACGTAAACAATTACCGGATGATTCACTTCACGAGGCAATTTTCTAGCTTCTGCAGATGCATAATCCATTGGCATCCAGCTCCTTTTACTAGGGGGGATCAGATTACCATCCCAAGTAACAAAGTAAAGATCTCCATCCAGGTCACTTCCTGAAGCTTCATTTGCATGCGGTCTATCTCCCTTCTGAGGGAAGACTAAACAATCAGTAAGATGCCGCAACTCAGGGGCATCTACAGCCTCTAGAATCCGCACATCTCCAGGGTGCAGACAAGGATTTTTTGCTATTACTACAAGACCCTTGATCACCTGTAGATTTTTCTTTGTCTCTGAAAATTTAGATCCATGGCGGAAAAAGCAATTTTCCAAACAAGGGCCTGACACCTGGATAAAGCATTGGCCTTGTTCAAGCACAGCTAGCTCATCCAAGCATCCCATCAACCACCTTCCAGATGCAACAAAGATCCTAGCCCTTTCCCTAAGGTCTCCAAGCTGAGCAGCCCTTACACTAGTTAACATACCTCGCAAATGAGGTTCTGTTTCAGGATTAAATCCAGCGCTTAGCATTATTGCTGCCGTATTTCCTTGCTCAGCACATGAAGCAGTAACGACATCAAAAGCTACATCTGTGTCCTCAAGCATCAGATTCAATCTCAATATCATAGATTCCTGCATTCTCCAGAATATATTATCTTGGACACCCAAGGCAGATAGAAGAGTGATTATCTGCCGGTTCAGAAATCCAGGCTGAAATCGAGTCCAAGAACAAATTTCAAGTATTGTGTGGGTAGAATCAAACTTGCGCATGCTTTCTCTGAGGTAGAGACGATGCCCATTAGTTTTGGATGGCCAACACGCAACGACACCTTTACAACCTGCATATCTAATCTGATAAGCACACGGTGGATTTTCAGTCAAGCGCAATCGCTCTGCTACTTCAGCTGCTAGGTCAGACGTCATCATTCCAATCCCATCAGAGAAAACAAAAGTATTTCTCTTTATATCAGGGAGTTCTGAGTCAACCTGACTTGGTGGAACTTCCACTGTAGCATAAGTGGATGAGAAGCACTGTCCCATCCTAGCAGCACATTTCGCAACATTCCTGTCAGCAAACCTCCCCATCCAACTTATGATATTGGCTACTCTAACATTCTTGTTTTCAGCAAAAAACCAGGCAGAACGATCCCTCAACTGATTAGCTGAGAAAGCCAAGAAAGAGTACTTCCGCCCACATATATAAAATCCATTACTCAAGATATCTTTCACCCTTTTAAACATTGAGGTTCTCTGGAGGTTAGAATTGGAAGTGACATCCCAAACGATAGGAGCAGCATAATAACTTAAAAGATTCTTATTCAATGTCTGCATGCCTTCATCCATGAATGTAACCCTTAAAAATCGATCAGCAATGTCCCTATAATGTCTGAGGACCCTGTTTGACAGTTCCACTTCAGGTGGAAGACAGTAAGCTTTGGATGGCGTAATGATCACCCTTCTAACTTCAACGATATCATCCAACTGTTTAGGTCTCTCAGTAAGCTTGGGGTTTTTGTGCAGCCACTGCTGGACAGATTCCAGCTTCTTGGAAGCATCAAATAATGGCCACTTGTAAGAATATATGTGCTTTAATGCTGCTAGATTGACTTCTTCCGATTCAAGTCTCAGCAAGTCAAAAAACCTATCAGACATCTGATGCTGATTGATTATGCCCTTGTGCATGACGGCGTTGACCAAAAATAATACCTTAAAGGTTATGCCTTGCTTGTACTGGATACAAAAGAAAGGATCTGATGAGGCCATTCCAAAGTCAGGTTCATCTTTTATAAGCAGCTTATTTGCAGGAGACATGTATTGTACGTGAACCCTGGACTGTTTAAGATACACCAAGGCCCTTTCGAGGGTTCCACCGTTGCGAGGAGGAATTGAAATGCGGTATATGTTACATCTACCAATTGCCCCACTAGGTGTAAAATCCGTAGTGCGTATCCAGGGATCATCATCATCCAACAAATCAAATGGAACGGATTCTTCAATATCATCATCTGCAGTTCTATAATGAATACGAGGAGATGAAGCCAACTGTAACAAGATTACAAAACCTGAAGAATATCGGTATTGCCTTATTGCATTGATTTCTCGCACCAAGAACTCAACTTTGAAATTACATTTTATTACTGCATACTTGGATTCACCTTTAAAAGAGAAATCAGTATCCCTAGTAAATAGTAGTCTGCAACTCCCATTGAAGGGATCGACTAGAAAATCAAATGCTTTAGGAGGTCCCCTCCAACCAACAACAAATTCATCGTGACTAACCAAGACCCCAATCTCAGGGCTAACATTAGACAGCCGGAAAGGTGTTATGGTTCTCCTCCTCTCATTCATCCGATAGGGGTTTTCAGGGCCCAGGCTAACCTTCAGAGGTTTCATGCCCAATGTTAGTTCACCACGCCCTGCAGCATCCAGAGCACACTGCACTGCTTCTGAACTAGCGAAATGGACGAAAGCATGAGGTTTCACTCTTTCATAATCACTTTTTCTTTGTACGTGGTTACTGTCAATATCATTAGCAGGGTATGATTCAAGAGGGGTAGAGGAAGTCTTCAATCTGCACCTCCACACAGTTCCAATATTATCCTCAAAATAGTCTAAAAGCATTTTTGCAGTGACATAATCATCAAACCCTCCAACACTTATTTGAGTCACCACCAAATTCTTTTCACTTCCCTCTGATCCCATCATTGATGTCGCAAGATTTCCAAGATCAGATCCGTTACTACAAATGTCACTCTAGCGTAATCAGCAATGAATCCTGTCAGAAAATCCAACAGTTGTAAGAGAAATCTGAAATTCTCACATAGTAACAGCAGAACAACTGCACTAGTAGCAAGAATGTGGGATACAAACAAAGAGAAAGTTGGGAGGTGAAGCCATTGCCGTAACTTCAGCTCTGCAAACTACACGTCCACAAGAGCTACTATATTTTCAGACCAAGAACAAGAAAAACCACTTGCATACGCATCTCACAGAATCCAGACAGTAACAACGAATAAAACCGTGAAATTCCTTGCTTAACAGTCATGATCAATATGTCACAGTCAATGCTCTTCTGCACATAAACAACTTTATTTGAAGTGCTGTAAAAATTGGAACCTGACATGCATGCCACTCAAGAATTGCAATATGATATTGATGAGACAATATCAACCTAAATTGCTAATGATTCAGACGAATTATAGACTACTGAGACATCAACCATTATGTCCAAAAAGCCAGTCACGGTGCACGGTACACGAGCAAAACTAACATCCGAAAGAGAAAAGAAAAAAGAGGGACGAAATAAAAAACCAATCTTGATGAAATCCCAGAACAAAATGCACAATAATTCAAATGAAAGTTCTGAATCAGTTCAGTATACAATCTAACTAAAAAGGGGGAAAAAAGGACTTAATTTTAAGAATCCTTATCAGCAATATGCATGCCAATGGTGATCTTAATTTCTTTCAATAAATCATCAATAAAGAAAAACGCAAAACTTTGTGCAACCCCCCCCCCCCACACACACACACACACACACACAAAACTAACCTCTTTGAGCCGACGGTGTAAGATATTGAGTCCATTTCACAAACACCAGGCGTGTATAAAGCGAGGATAGAAGAGCAAAAGAGTACACAGCAAGACTGAGGAGTGACTTTACAGTTGACAAAACAGTAGACCCATATATATATTTATTTTTTGTTTCTTGTTGAATACTCTTAGACCAAATAATTTCAGGAAGAACTAGGACTACAGGAAGTAGCTAGTGTATGATTAGTTCGAATGATGGTTACTTAGGAAGGTTGTGAGAAGGACAGTTTTGCAGTCTACTTCACGCGGGAAGGCAACTTTGGCTTTTCAGGTGGGTACGGGAAAAAGAAGACAGTTCCGGTACCAGCCTTTTCTTCGTGGGATTGATATTCACTAGCTTATTTTGCTTTCCACTTCCCGCGGGAAGGCATCTTTGTGAGCTTGATGTCGTTTCTATTTCTGTTTTCCCTCTCTTCCTCACTTTCCAATCCTCCTCGCGTTTTTTATTTTTCTTTAAGAAACTTTCTTAGTAAGAATGGGAACTTAAGGTGACCTTGATAAAATCAAACTAAAATTTAAATTTGAATCTAAACTGAAGTTTGAATTCCTTCATTTAAGGAATTGTTAAGTGCTAAATTTGATATATATGATATTAAGTGATTAGTAAATAATTTATCACATAACCATTAAGTTTTGATTCAATAGCTACCAAATACGAACTGTAGTTCGGGGGTTCGAATCCCCCACCTGCATTGGACTAAGGATGGCAATGGAGTCTGGTGGCCACGGGTACCCCCCTGCGGGGGCGGGGGAGTATACCCCCACCGCCATCCCCCGTCCCAATCCCGTCAATCCCGCTTTATTGCCATCCTTACATTGGACCCTTTCTTTAGAATAGAATAAATTAATTATGGAAATGTTATAAAATAGAATAGATTAAGTTATGAGAATGATGTTCGAATGTGTTTGGATAGAGTGAGTGTATTTGGATAGAGTATTATTTGGAATAATTACTATAACACTTTTTATGATGTAATGTATGTGAGATATAACACTGTAGTTAGGAATATAAAAAAGTAGATTGGAAAATGTATTTATGATGCAAGCGAAATATTATTTGAGATAATTTAACAATCAAAATAATAATTTATCACATATTTTTTAGAACGAGTTTTGTCCAAAAAATTCAGTACCACTTAATTAATTAATTTAGATGTTCTAGTTTTTGTTATTAAATGTGTCTAAATATGTTAAAATTTGAATCCATTAAATTTAAGTATTGAATTGAGTTAACAAACATGACCTTTGTAAGAATAGGAGACGGTATTCTGCCTAAATAGTAGACACAGATAATAAATAAGAGAATACATACATACATAATGCATGTATGTTGGTCAAATGAATACATTCAGTCATTCATACATAATGCATATGAAATAAATTAAACATATATGGGTCTACCAGAAATGAGTCGAAATTTGAAAGAGAAACAATCGGGCAATCAAAGCAGAGCTAAGTGGAATCGACTTTGCCATTCAAATTGTCAATAATTTTTAACTTCTTTTATCATTTGACAAAATATTTATTTAGGCCAACAGTTACAGAGATGCAGTCCACAAGAACAGTCACTGGATCATTACAAGTTTGAGGCTTGAGCCAGCCAAACCAATGCCTGTTTGCAAATGAATTTTTTTTTTTATGTTTGGTTAAAATTTTACTATAACTTATTATAAAAGTTGTAGAAATTTTTTATAAGATGTAAAACTTTTTTTCTTTTTTTTTTCTTCTTTTTCCTTTTCCTTTTCTTTTTCTTTTTCTTTTTCTTTTTCTTTTCCCTTTTCTTTCTTTTTCCTTTTCTTTCCTCTCCTCTTGTTTTCTCTCACCTCACAACGCTGGTGCCAAAACCTCTGCCGGCGACAAGCGCTACAGTGTTTTTTCTTCTCTCTCCCCCCCTCTTTCCTCCTCCCTCCCTTCCACTCCCCCATCGCTCTCCTCTCCTCCCTACCAGATTTGGTCACACAAAGGGGGGAGGCAAGGGAGAGGGGTGGCGGGTCTGGTCACACAGAGAGGGAGAGGGAAGGCGGCGAGGGAGGGAGAGGGAGAAGAGAGAGGGAGGAGGAAGGAGAAGAAGGAGAGGGAGAAAAGGAAAAGAGAGAAAGAGAGAGAGAAGCTACTTTTGGCTGCCAGGTTGTCAATGCTGAAAAAGGTAAAAATGGTGGTTGCTTGAGTTGAGGAAGGAAGAAGAAGAAAGGAAAAGAAGGGAATTTTTTTTTTTTTTTTTTTTGGGTATTTTGAAAGTTATGAACAATTTTATTTTAGATTATTGTAGATGAAGTTGTTTAAAAAATAAATGGCTCCGTTTGGATTAGCTGTTTTTTGGGATGTTTTTAAATAATTTTATTGTACCAGAGTTTTTACAATATATTTTGAGATATTTTTAGAAAATATTTTGAAATATTTAAGAGTTGAAGAGTTTTTAGAATATATTTTGAGATATTTTTTAAATATTAAAAAAATTTAAACTATTTTTTAGAGTAGCTTTTAGAGTAATTTTTAAAATTTTTTATAATATTTGAAAAACTAATTTTTTGAAAAATTGATAAATCCAAATAGAGTAAATAGAAGAAAAACCAGGCAAAAAACTTGCCTTCCAAAGGGTCATGTGAAGATTCCTTTTTTTTTCTTTTTTGTAATTTCTTTTGGTTAAATTCAAACAGGAAGAAATGAAGAAGCGTAGGCCATCCACGAAATATGAAAATAAACGAACCAAAATGTCAACGGACAAACCAAGAAGAGCTAATAGCCGTTTAGATTGCTATTTTCTGAAATTTGTTATAATATATACGGTAAATATTTTCTATTTGGACTGCTATTTTCTGAAATTTTTTATAATATATACGGTAAACAGACAAACCAAGAAGAATTATTAGCCGGTTTGGATTTCTATTTTTTAGAGCTTCTGTATAAAAATGTACTGCAGTGATTTGACATAGGTGAGATAAAAGGTGATTGAAATATACATTTATGGAGATTGTAATTTTTTTTTTTAAAATGGCCATCCAAATTCCAAACTCACCGGGGAATCAATACTAAACGTCAAACATGTACTCAAATTAGTCAAGATGGATTAACTTTACTAACGGTGAATGCATAATAAACGTCAAACATGTACTCAAAATAGCCATGACGGATTAATTTACTGATTTACCAGTAGTGGTACATAAAAATTTTTAGGAAAAAAGGGCAATCCAAACTCCCCAGAAAATCCATAACAAATGCCAAACATGTACTAAAATTAGTCCGGATGGATTAATTTACTTACCACAAAATCCTTGATGAACGTCAAACATGTATTCAAATTAGCCATGATGGATTACGGACAATGGTAATATCGCTTAATGGATTTATGGGACACTCTTTGAACATTGATGAAATTCTTAGAAATTGCACATCCCTTGCCTTTCCATGCCAAGTCGAGGAATTTGATCCACACATTCGCAAACTTAATTTTGATTTTGTTAAACAAATTGTGCTTAGACAATTTCAAGTAAGTTTTATAATAAAATATTCTTTCATCTAAATAAAAAGAAACGAAATGTGTTTGAGATGTATTTGGATTTGTTAAATTCCCAATCCAAACGGAACATTTGTCTGCATTATGTGCAATGCAAAAAATTTAGAAGCATACACAAATTAAGGGGTGACAGAAAAAACCACATTAAAAAATAAAAGCAAAAAAATAATTATATTCATTTATGTCTTTAGGCGAATTTCTCAAAATAATGTGAAAACAAGAAAACATCACAAAAGTGGTGTTGCTTGCGGTTAGATTCCACTTTAAGGGTCGCCGCAAATGGTCGATGAGGCTTCATAAAAAATTGATTTAAATTTCATATATTTTTTGCCGGAACTATTTTCTTTTTTGAAAATGCTTTGATGTGCGGCGAAACTCTTTTTTGAAAAATGAATCGCCGCTGATTTGAGGTGCGGCGAACCTTTTATTTATTTTGTTTTTATTTCTAAAAAGGACACTTAACTTTAGATCCTAAACCTGTAATCCCTAACTCTAAAACATAAGCCCTAACCCTAAAAGCCTAAAATCTAATTTACCTACAAAAATTGTGCTAATTTCATAAACGGTGATTAATCATCCTATAAAAATTCGTTCAGGTTCCGATTGAAAATATAAAATTAATTTAAAATGAAATATGCGCAGGTCATCATTTTTTGAAATATTTGGTATCAATGTTAATTTGAATAATGATACATAATGCAATATTCAACGATAAATAGGTATAATAATTAAATAAAAACGTCAATGAAAATTAAACAAGAGGCTTGACAAGAAAATTCTTGAAATTTGAATATTACCCACCAATGTTCCCTTTGCCCTTTATCACGCGGAGTGGTTAAACAACCCCAATCCAAAGTACCCTCCGCGTGGTACATTTTGCTGCAGCTGTAGCTATTTGCACCTCCAATGGAGTGTCTGCACGCCTCCAGAATTTTGGCTCTCGTCATCATCAATCGAGGGATTTACCTAACGATAAGTGCGAGCCAAAAGGTGGACCCCTCGATTAGATGTGCAACATTTCAAATGAAAAAACACACAGCTTTAAAAAGTTTTTTGTCGAATTTATCTACTACAAATTTTTTAAAAATTCTAGTTACAGTAATCTCAAAAAACATTTGAAAGTTTTTAAACTATATATTTTAAAATATTCAAAAAAAAATTTCAAAAAATTTTTTTAAAAATTTTTACAGTAAGATACAATAAAATTTTAGATAAATATCCAAAAAAATCACTTGCCAAATGGGGCCTCATTTGAGGCTAAAGATTTAAAAAATATTTTTTAGCACTTTAGATCCAGGTTTTGGGCGCACATCTGTGCGGCTTTAAGAATAGGTTTTAAGAATTAAAATAGGTTTTTAGATCAATGGGTTTTAAGAATTAAAATAGGTTTTATAAAAAACCCATAGCCTCAAATATCATTTGATGCTGATTAAAAAATAATTTTTTCCAGTACTTTAGATCACAATCGTTGATCAACGGTAAAGAGCTTTAACTGCAAATTTAATGTGCAACAATTGAAAAAGAAAAAAAATTCAACCTTCACTGCAAATTTAATTTGCGTCTATAGAATAAATAAAAAAAAAATTTCAGTTACTTTAAATTACGACTGTTGATCAAATGTATATCAACGATCCAGCAGCTTTAGCCGCAAATTAGATTTGCATCTAAAAAAAATTCAACCAAAAATAAAATATAAATCGAATTTTTTGTGTGCCACACATTTGAAGTGCAGCGAAGCATTTTTTAAAAAAAAAAGGAGTTTCGATAGAAAAAAAATATGATATTTAAATCAATTTTTTATGAAGCCTCATTCAACATTTGCGGTGAAACTCCTTTTATTTTTGTAAAAAGGGAAAAAATAAAAAATCATTACTGCATAAAAAAATATGAAATTTAAATTAATTTTTAAAAATATGAAATTTATCAATCTGAATTTTTTTTAAATCAATTTTGCAGCTACTCTTAAAGTGGAATCCAACCGCAAGTAACGCAACTTTTATATTACACGTATGTTATATATCTAATGGTGATAGTGTGTATATTGCTAGTATATATAAGATTAATCCATCCTTGTTTTCACATTATTCCTAGAAAATCTCCGTCTTTATCCTCTCTGGATATTCCCTTGCTCTCAAATATTCCCCTGATTAACCGAAGTTCAGATTCTTCAGAATATCTCCTCAACCACATGTCTCCCACCCACGGCCCCCCACCATATATACCCCTCCCTCCTTCCCTATCATTTCTCCTCCCAGTTTCAACTTCGCCACTCACTGTAAAATTTGTTCTTCTGAAGGTGGTTTGAGGGGAGTGGTGATCAAGATCAGGGAGAAACATGAAGTTCTGGAAGATCCTTAGTAGTTTAATAGAAGAGACACTGCCTGATTGGCAAGACAAGTTTTTGTCTTACAAGGCTTTGAAAAAGCAGCTGAAATTGATATATCCCAAACAAGAACTCATCGATGATGATCATAATACCTACAGCAGTAACAATGATGATTGTGTTAGGCCCAGCAAACGGTTGAGATTGGAAGTTTATGATGATAAGGGCGGTGATTATGAGGTCTCCAAGGAGGTCACAGATTTTGTGAAGCTGTTGGAAGAGGAGATTGAAAAGTTTAATGCTTTCTTTGTTGATAAAGAAGAAGAATACATTATCAGATTAAAGGTATTCTATTTCTTTTCCGTTTTCATTTATGTCTTCCAATTTGATGCACTTTTTCCCCTGAATATTTGATATCTATTTGATGTATGTATAGATATTTGATTATCTGTTGTGATTGGCATACATGCATTCATGCGTTTGTAGGCGTTGTACATTTTTTTTGGATGAAAATTCTCATTTTTTATTGTCCGTTTAATCACGCATTTATGCAGCCAATGGCAGGTACACATAGGATGTGACCCCACTTTTGTAAATCTTGTTCTTTTATTTTCTTGTGTTGATCTGAAGTTTTCGAGTAATGCTGATCAAAATTGTTTTTGTGGGAAATGATTTTTCTGGAATCCTGAGGTGGGATTTTCTGGTTAGATAATGGGTTTGTCTTGGTTTCTTGAACACAGGTATTGCAAGATAGGTTAGAAGAGGCTGATGGTTCGAATGGTGATCTGATGAATGTAGGCAGACAGATAGTTGATTTTCATGGAGAGATGGTCCTATTGGAGAATTACAGTGCTCTTAACTACACTGGTATTTGCCTCTTGTCTATTTCTTACTCCTTGTTGATCTATTTTATAAAGTGGCGAATGATATGGTGCCTTTTTGACAATTAAGTTCAGTGAATTATTTGGTTTCGGATGATGATATGATAATGATAAACATCGCTACTCAAGGAGGAAATCTTATTATTGCATTCCAATGTTATGATAAGTTGTTCAACTCTTGTCTGTGTTACCCTCTGTCATTCTAAAGTATTTGGGATCCCTGCATAGGTTCAGTCTTTCTTAATAAAGTTTAATTCTAATGCTATTTATATATCTGTACTGAGCACTTTTTTAAATGCTGAACTCTTAGAAGTAGCTTCTGCTGAAAAAGGGATAACAAACAACAGTTGTTTAGCCTCATTGTTTGCTTTAGGTTGGAGTGGCAGATTAGTTTTTTCTTTATTATGAGCAAGCAATCAGTACGAGATATCTATCAAACGAAATCAGAACTGGGCTCCCCACTGTTTGGTCTTCATACCGCTGGGGATCTTGTGTTCCATTTCCAGTACATTTCAAGGAACTTCAGTACATAATTATAGCCGCTGACCCATTATAATTAGCAGAATTATTAGTGAGCACGTCTTTTAAATTGATACATTTGCCTATTGATGTGAAATGCCAATATGAGTAGGTGCTACAAAAGGTAGCAAGATGTGGAAGTCCTTTTAATGAAACCATTCTCAGTAATGACTTCTGAAAAAAATAACAAGAATTTTTTGGTTAATTCTAGAATGTTTTAGTTATTACATGACCAACAAAGGTGAACCTTGGTGTTTTTTTTAGCAATACATTACATACAACATTTCCAGAATGTATGATGCTGGATATTGGAAAGATATGCATCAAACATTTCAAACTGGAGGAGCTACCTGTACATCTTATTATGCAAACATACGATTACTGGAGTATGTGATGTTGTCCTAAATGGGGCACTCCCTCAGTGATTCTATGCAATTACTTACATGTGACTGGAGTTCCAATTAAATTTACTCTATATAACATGTGATGCGTTTGAAAGCATTCAACATCTCTGGGTATGAGTTAAAACCTAAAATCTCCATCTGCATCTCTTGTGCTGGTTAGATTTCTATAAGCTCGTATTATCAAGTCCAGGATCTGGCACTAGGCTTTGGTGATCCATTATTTTACCGGAGATTAGTTTGAACTAAGACTTTGAAACTTCTTTAGCGTATAGATTTGCTTGATAAATGACAAGATGTGAATTATCTATTCACTGGAGGCACAGTTGTTTAGGATGCTAGTTTCATAATCATGGTACCATGTGTTATGATCTGATTGGGATGTCAGTGATCTTTTATGATTGAAATCTAATGTCAACTTTGATTAATGCAGGACTGGTGAAGATTTTGAAGAAATATGACAAGCGAAGTGGTGCTCTAATTCGCTTGCCCTTCATCCAAAAGGTTTTGGGACAGCCATTCTTTAGGATTGATGTTCTAAATCAGCTAGTAAAGCAGTGTGAAAGAATGCTTGATTACGTTTTCTCCCTTAGTGAAATTTCTTCCCAATCTGAAGCAATCGAAGGCTGCGAAACCAACACTGCAACTGAAACTGAAGAAAGATCTCTCAAAGTTCCCCAAGAACTTGCGGAAATCGAATACATGGAAAACATGTACATGAAACTTGCTTCCTCGGCGTTGCGGGTCTTGAAGGAGATTCACAGTGGAAGTTCTACTGTAAACATGTTTTCTTTGCCACCTTTATAAAGCAACCAGTTGGGGTTACTTTGAGGGAGAACTCCTGTAGTAGAGGAAGCAGCAAAGCAATAGTTTTATGTTATATCTTCTTCTATTTCCTCTTTGCCCGTATATGTAGTTCGGAAGCTGTAGGTGGTCCACTGTTGATGAAACTTGCAGTATTGTACAGATAGATAGTGTCGTTGTTGTAGACAGGATATTGGGTTGATGCACTGCTCCGCTTCCTGTTATGCAATGCATTGGTGTGGTTTTTTTTTTTCCTTTTTTGGATTCTTGGATGCATGAGCATTATCCAAAAATATGTTACACTTAATTCTGTACTTACTTCAAAGTGGCTAATCAACTTTAAGCAAAATCTGATTACTGTCAAAAGAAGTGTTCATTGTTCACTATTTTACAAGTAGCTGACTTCTTCATCAACCTACTGGTTCTTTAGGAAATTCAGGATGCGTAATCTGATTACTTCTGTTTGGATTGGTCATTTTTTCGAAAACAAGTTTTTAAATACACTGTTATAGTAATACACAATAATTCAAAAAAATTTCATCCATATAATATATCAAAATATTTCAAAAAAATTTTATAGTAAAAATTTTTCATATATACCAATACAGTAAAATTTTTCAAAAACACCCTAAAAAACAGTTAGGATAAACTAATTTCAAAGTCATTGTGGCATTCGATAACTCCCAGTTCTTTTTCCTAAGAAAAATGCGATTGGCCACCAATTGATGCGCCTGTAGCTCAGTGGATAGAGCGTCTGTTTCCTAAGCAGAAAGTCGTAGGTTCGACCCCTACCTGGCGCGGCTGATTATCTCTGACCAAGGATATGTTGTGGCTGTTATTTTGCTGCATTACTTTTTCATCTGGTACTACCGCTTATCAGAAAGTGAACAAGGAATGCATCATTTCATGATCAACCTACCCTATAACCTCCACGGGCAGTCAATTTCTTTTTTTTTCATTCTTTTCACACATCTTTGGCCTTTTATCTTCCTCTTTTTGCTCTCCCTATTTAACGCCTTGTAGTATTTGACATTGTCAAGCACAACTTTTGTGTGGATATACCACCCTGCCAGAAAATGTCTATTGTGGATGAATCACCAGGTTACATGCAAGTTCTTTCTGATGGTTCTGTGAAGCGATTTGCACCAGAAGCTGCTACTGCATCAACTGAATCATTTAATGGATACAAATCCAGGGATGTGGTAATTGACTCATCAAAACCCACCACAGCAAGAATATTTCTTCCTGATGTTTCTGAATCAGTAGCTGGCCAGCTCCCAGTTTTGGTGTACTTTCATGGTGGTGGATTCTGCATTGGCTCAACTACATGGCTGGGGTACCATCATTTCCTGGGAGATCTGTCAGCTGTATCTAAATCAATTGTCCTATCTGTAGACTATCGCCTTGCTCCAGAAAATAAGCTCCCCATAGCTTATGATGATTGTTATAGCTCACTAGAATGGCTAAGCAACAATGCAAGTTCTGAACCATGGCTTGAAAAGGCTGATCTTTTACGTGTTTTTCTCTCCGGTGACAGTGCTGGAGGCAACATAGTCCACCAGGTTGCTGTCAAAGTGATCAAGGACAAAGTTTCTCGTGTCAGAATCAAAGGATTGATCCCAATCCATCCGTACTTTGGGAGCGAAAAGAGGACCGAACTAGAAATGGCTGAAGAATCAGCAGGCCATGTGCAATCAAATGACATGTTCTGGAGACTAAGCTTGCCAGTTGGAGAGAACCGTGACTACCTTGGATGCAACTTTGAGAAAACAGAACTTTCTGGAAGTGAATGGGATCAATTTCCTCGAGTGCTGGTCTTTGTCGCAGGCTTAGACTTTCTGAAAGAAAGGGGAGTCATGTATGCAGATTTTTTGCAGAAGAAAGGTGTTCAAAAAGTGAGCCTGATCGAAGCTGAAGGGGAGTCTCACGTCTATCATGTATTTCATCCCAAATCAGAGGCCGCTACATTCCTTCAGAAGCAAATGAGTGACTTTATGCATAGCTTTTAGAGTCTCATAAAGCTAGAATATTCGTCAAGTCTTCTCAGCCGCATAAAAATGTTATGATGAAGACATTCATGTTAGCAATCACAGGTTGCGTGCTAAACTGAATCAGGCTCTCGAATTTTTAGCAGTTAAATAAAGATTGTTTTAGGGTCCATAGATTCTCGATCCTGAAACATTTGCTGTCAAGAAAGCAAAAGTTTGCAAGCACAATACGCAATCGATGCCCCCAAGTGAATTAGAATCTTAACACTACGTAGATATACTTTCTCAAACTCTTGACAGAACAAGAGAATTATCACCATTTGTACGAGGGTCCCTTTCGGAACGTTCTTCAATTCTTCTTCTTCTTGAAAACATAACACAGGCATACATGACTCTGTGATAATTGATAAAGAAAAGTAGCCAGCCACCTATCCCTGCACTAAATAATTACATGACCTGAATTTATCCCTTTAATCTTCTCCTTTGCATTCTAGAACATGTTCAAGCAGACAAGGACAGTATATATTGCAGATAATGGACTCACAAGGCACTTAATCTGCTATGAGCATATTTTGCATTGTGCCCTTGTATATTGGATATAAGCTTCCAATTTCAAGTGTCAGACGAGGTCATGAAGCCTCCAATGAAGCCAGCTCCATTGCAATTTCCACATAGCATATTCTTCTTTCCCCTACACAAGAAAAGCACCATCAGGCTGCATGCAGCCAATAACTTGTCCCAAAGGAGAGGACAGGTGAACGCAACCTTACAAAAGATGAATTTCCTGCTTTTTTTTTTTTTTTTTACACTACACAAATACTTCTTGAATTCGATAGAAACAAAATTTTCATATCCAACTACATATTCGTTTTTGATTGTAACAAATCATCAAAGTTAGGGAAGATGGCATTATGATCTGAGGCACAGATACTGCTGAAAACATAACTCGTTACCCGCAAAGCCAACAAGAATCACCAGCTTTAAACTTCCCGTTGAAATAATCAGCAGAGTTCACCCCATTACCCTTGCACTGGGAGCAGGGAACTGCACCTGAAAATCAACACTAAACTAATTGAATGGTGAGAGTTGCTATGTTTTTTCTCCCTTTTTTTTGGGTAAATTATGTTCTTTTATCAAAATTAATTTGCAAATTTCACCAATGATCTTTGACAGTTGCGCGTTGGAAAATCAACAGGAATTCTTCTACTGAAAACTCTCTCTCTGCTGCCATTCGTTCAGATATATCTAATTTGTCTTACCTTAAATATTTACATGTAATTGGGATTATATGAATTGCTAATATGCTACAGCATTCAGGATTTTCTGTGCTAGTAAGAGAACTTGTATGACCTATTGACCTCAGGCATTCCTAAAGCTCAAAAAAAAAAATTTTTTTTTTTCCCCTCAGAAGACTCAAAATGTTCTTATCTAATATAGAAAAGTTCTCAAGGCCTCAACAACAAAAACTAACCATTTCCATTACAGTCTGCACATAATAGACTATTTGGTTTTCTTCTTGGTTCATCAATTGAACGCTTTGAGGCTGAAGCCTATGCATCCAGATGAAAGAAGTATCTCCTCAGATAAAAGGTCAACATACATCAAGTCCTGAAATCAGGTGATAGAAAATATGCAGCAGTACTTGCAGCTAGCTACTGCATGGTGTAATTTGCATGGTTCTGGTAGATAAGAAAAGAAAACAAAAGAAGGGTTTTTACAAGCATAGCCAGTGATGGGTACAAAGCAAGAATTGAAGCCTGGTTTTGCATGATGTTGACATTATTGAGACTTAGAAGAGCGGTGCTGTGTAAAAAAACTAACACTGACCTTAACCTTCAGAAAGCAGAATTTGCCTCCTGTGAGAATCTTCTGACTGCATAAATTGTTGGTACGAGAACCTGAGTCATAAGATGAGATAGCACATGTTAAGGATTGGAGGAGCAGAGTGCAGAGAAATGAGCTTTTCTGCAAACATAAACAACAGGGAGGAAACCAAACTTTGCTTTTGTGTGGATGTAAAGCAGCTAATTGGTTGAGGAGAACAGGGGGTTGCAGCTATTGACGTGGTGAAAGAGGAAGAGAGGCTGATTGATATTTCTTCCCCAGTGGTTATGAACCTCCAATGGCAATAGGGAAATTCAGGACACCGGATATTTTGATTATATTCATACCTCATCCCCATGTGGAGTTAAAATGTCAGTAGCGCAGGGAAGGATCACCCATCAGGACTAGATATTTTTTGATAAAAAATGAGCCAGAAATTCCGCTTCTTTTTATCCTTTTCTAAGTCACAAACAAAACAAAAAGGTAAAGGAAAAATCAATTCTAGCCCTGTGAATTAAACAGACAAAATTAAATTTTCTTCATCCTGTGACACATATTTTTTCTCCTATTATCTTTTTGCTTTCTGAATAGAATGTTTACAAGAGAAAGACTCGAATACATAATACAAATCCTATCAATTTATATATAATGTTCGAGCTATTGAAAGCAGCGGAAAGACGAAACCCCATTCCAATGCTAAATTCCAAGTTTCTTCAAGTTTTCTTCCTATACTAGCACGACATGCTGGACCTCATCAACAATAGCACCCAGAATAGTAATTCTAACAGCGGTAGCTGGCCGAGATTGAAGAGAACAGCATTGCCAGCTTTCCAAATGTGATACACCGTGACAGAAAAAGACAAGGAAGGCCCTTAAATTTATGAGCAAAAGATTTTCCAACCCAATGATGAGTCCCACCCACTACGCCTCTTCTTCCAAATCGTACTGGCCCTTAAAAGTAAGGCACGTTGGGATGGCAACGGGGGGTCACCCGCCCCGCGGGGGCTAATTGGGGGGGGGGTTGGGTGGGACGGGGATGGGGGGCCCGCTTAAAAATGGGGCGGGGTGGGGGAGTGTATCCCGCCCCGTCACCCGTTTTAAAAAAATAAATATATATAATATATAATATATAATTATATATATAATATATAATTTAATTAGTTACAAACTTATGATAATGATATTATTAGTTATATGTATTATATAATGTCTATTAGTATATATAATATAATTGATATTATTAATTATACTAATAATTATATATGTGTACTAATATAAATTATTAATTGGTTATACTATTCTATATTTATACTAAATCCCTAATTACACTTAATACAATAACATTTTTTTCTTAAAAAAAGCACAAGCACAATAAAATTAGTGATTGTATTTGTGCCAAAAGTGAAAACTTGACTACTTTAGTTATATTTATTTCATCATGTTGGATTGTATTCAAATAATTTATATTTGATAATTTTTATAAGTTTCAATTGTAAAATTACAATGAATAATAATTTGATGAAGTGTTGATATTTTAGTACTTGATTATTTGCTAAAATTTAATCATAATAAAATTATATAACAATTTTTTATTAGTTCCGCGGGAGCACCCGCAGGGGAAGCGGGGCGGGGGGAGCGGGGGACGGGAGATGGGGCGGGGGCGGGGACAGGGGGAGTTTGTAGGCGGCGGGGCGGGGGATGGGGGAGGGGTCCCCCGCCCCGTTGCCATCCCTAGGCACATATGTGAGTAGACATAAGTATACTTTTTTACCAGCATTATCATATTCTACCGGGAAAGAGAGTCTGAAGAGACTGTATAAGGAACTAATAAGTATATTAATCCAACTAAATTAAAGGGGTGCTCTGGCGCTCCTTTTGAATTTTTTTCCACTGCATGTGAGATTTGAACCTTCGACCTATAATTTAAAGAGGAACTTAAATCCCTTTTTGAGGATCACTGATAGGAAAGAAGGTTTTCAAACGAAGGGAAACTATAAGTTAGAACATCGGCAAGTTACAAAGGACTTTTTAATATTTAATCATATTATTTATAACAATGTTTGGATAGGTGAACTATTTCACATAATTTTTCGTTTGCACTATAAACACATTTTTCAACCCATCTTTTTATATTTTTAATTATCTTTTTATTTCATATACATCATATCACAAAAAAGTGCTACAGTATTTATTTCAAATAATCTGTATCCAAACTCATATTTCACATACAATCGTTAGTTTAGACAGTTGTTGTTCAATTTTCAATTTAGTTAAAATCACGAGATACTAAAATGTAGATTTTTGAACTATAAGGGGTTAAGTTGAACATTTGACAAATTACAAGGGATTTTTTTTAGTATTTAACCCAAATATAATCAATGAAGGCACTTGTTCAATTGTTTAAATTTCTTCCTCTTTTAGTTCAATTTGTGGTATCTCTTTTATCATTCTTTCAAGTTTTAGGGGTGCGTTTGATAAAACTGAAATATGAAAATTGAAATCTAAATCCATTAAATTAGTGAATTGTTAAATACTAAATTTGATATATTTGAGTGCATATTACATTAAATGATCAATGAATAGCCTATAATTTATTTTTGGAGCAAAATTTATTTAGAAAATTCAGTGTTACTTAATGAATTCAGATATTCTAGTTTTGGTTATCAAATGCGTTCGAATATGTTAAAATCTGAACATATTAAGTTTAAGTGTTGAACTAGATTATCAAACATGACCCATTTAATTAATATTTGAACCCATTTAGTTTCATATTCTCACTTGCCATCGTGCAAGGGGAAAAAAAGGACGCAAATGCGACATACAAGTTACTAAAATGAAGAAAGAAATCCCAACTACACAAAGAGTATTATGTTATCTCATCTTAATTATAACTGGTTCCTTATTGATGGTTGAGCAAGTTCTAAAACTTAGCAACTTTTCTTTTCTTTTTTAGTCAATTATACCAGTAACGACAAACTCAACTTTCAAATTTCACCTTGGCTTGTGTGAAAATCCATAAAAGAAATTTACAAAATCCATCTCGTAGGACAAAAAAAAAAAAAGATTCCAATTATTATTACATCCAAATTAACACCTCTTTTTCCTTTTTTTTTGTTGGCAATTGCACTCATAAATATATGTGGAAGATAAACAAAAAAATTTTATTTTCCATTTATTTTTCTTCCCACGAAATTGCAGGTATATATCTTATGTAGATCCCCACCAGGCTACACAACAAGCGACAGTGTCGTAATGTTAAGAACTACGGGATTAAAATCGGTCCAGAACTACGAGTCTCCAAACTTGGATTCGCTCTCAGTTTGAGTTTGAGTTTAAAAACATTACTTATCTCCTTCTTTTTCCTATCCCATTTGCCGTCCCCTTTTCTTTTCCTCTTATTATTTTCCTTCGCTTCTTTCTCTTTTCCTCCTTACCATGCTCTACCATCCTCTTTTACCCACCAGCCACTTCTTTTTTCTCTTTTCCTCTTCACCGCCCACCCTCTAATATGAAATCAAATATGAAATTTTTCTTAGAGTTGGATTGTTAATCGAACTATTAGTTAAAAAAATTTCTTCACAATTAATGGGATCCATTTTAGTTTCAATGATATTTGTTTTTTCTTGATAGTTCATTCTAAGTTCATAAAAGTTTGTGGGCTATTGATGTGAAAATGCTTGAAATTTGATTTGGGTTGTCTTTGTTTTTATCCAATATAATGTAAAGGATGTAGCGAGGTGGGTAGTAGAAGGGAAAGATGTGGAAGGAAAGATATGGAGGAAGGGCGTGACGGGTATGCAAAGGAGCAAGGTGGTAAAATAAGGGAGAGAAAAAAAGAGAAGAAGGACAAAGGGCGTTTTTTAGAAAGATCAGGCGTTTTATGTATTTTGGACAAATACTAATATATTTTTCTAAAAAATCTACACTAATGAGTTGCAGTAAATTTTAGACAAATACCCAAAAAACACACCATCCAAACAGAATCATAATTATATTTTTGAAATACATTTTTATGTTATTAAAAGATGCTTGTATTTAATTTAAATACTTACTAGGTTTATTGATATCTAGACCTCCAGTGCTCCATTATCTATTTATATGTTTAAAAATCTTTTATTCCTTTTTCTTTCTGATAGTCTATGATTAAGATTTCATGATGAGCTCTTCTAGTTCCCATTTTGGAAGTTCTTTATTATTATTATTATTGTCTTCCGTTATGGCCCTAGAATTGGTTAACTCCCTTTTAATTAGATATAGTTCTCAAAAATTTTTTGGTATCTTGATTTAAAGCTCTACGTTGTTTTTTAACGTTAGTTTTAGTATTAACATAAAGGCTTATCATATCTCATCCACTGTCTACCAAGAAATTGATTATTCCTGCTAGATTTTCTTCATTAGTTTCGTATACATATTTTAGACGAAGTTATTCTTTTTCTTCTCTTTCAATACAATTATTTCTCTTTCATTCTTTCACTTTTATTGCTTATCCCAAAAGGACCCAACAGGTAAGATCTAGCTTAACAATGTACGAATAATCTCAATTAAAACTTTAACCATTATGATCTTCTATACTAATGATGTTTTGGCTTAAAACTGGAATTTGGAGGTTTCTTAGGTTTATTTAGGATTAGACTAAGAATAATTTCTTATATAAAACTTAGACAAAAATACAAAGACTAAAGTGAAAATATTAAAGCTAAGAAGTAACGAATACAAAAAGGCACCGGAAAGATTCACAAATGGTAGAATTTTTTAAATAATCATAATTGACGAAGAAATCATCTGCACCACATGCGATTCATGAAACGCACATACGCATACTCTGACAGGAAGAATGACACAGCAATGAATATAAAGATGCACCATTAATTTGTCAACAGCCGTTGAAGTTTAAAAACTGAAATCTAAAATTTGAATTTATTAAGTTATTGAATTATTAAGTATTAAATCGGACACATTTGAATGTATATCATATTAAGTGATAAGTGAATAACTTATCACACTTGATTTTAGAGCAAGTTTTGCTTAGAAAATTCAGTGTCACTTAATTAATTCGGATGTTCAATTTTTGGTTATCAAACACGTTTAAATATGTTAAGATCTGAATCCATTAAATTTAAGTGATGAATTGAATTAGCAAACAGAGCCTAAGACAAAATACATGAACTAAACTGCACGTATTACAAGCTAGGCAATAACAAGTTTAGAAAAGCGCACCAAAAAACCTCTCAAACGGCGGAATTTTATCGATAGTTATAAGTGACAAAGAAATCGACCATGTCGCATATGATTCATAAACACACACACACACATATATATATATATACACGCGCGTGCACACTTGCATTTTGAGAGGAAGAATGATGTACCAGTGAGTACAAAGTTCTAGCTTTTTTGTTGACCATTCCAAACTTAGACAAAAATACAAGGACTAAAGTGCAAATAATACAAGTTAAGAAATAACAGGCACAGAAAAGCACCGAAAAAAAGAAACTCAAAAAATAGAGGAACTTTTTAAATGGTCATAAGTAACGAAGAAATCCATCGTATCACATGTGATTCATAAAACGCACATACACACGCTGAGAGGAAATAAATGCAAGCAGCAGTGATTTGCTGACCTTTCCAAATTAAGACAAAAGTACAGGGACTGGTGTTTAAATATTATAAACAAAGAAATAAAAAATGGGACAGTGGCACAGGAGTTGGACTGAAGATCCGTTGACCATCAATGTAGGAAAGTTTTTTTTTTTTTTTTTTTTGAAAAGATCAATGTAGGAAAGGTAGTCTTAACTAGAAGCCATGTTACAAGTGATTCATTTAATTAAACGCACGTACAATCATTAATTTTGAGAGGAAGAATGACGCAATAGTGAATACAAAGATTCCAGTACTAATATGCCGAGCTCCCCCATGACTATTGTCTAGAATTTTCTCTTCTTCACTTCCAACTCCTGAATTTGGCCAAACATCTTCAATTCCCTTTTCTCAAACGTTCATCAGGCTGCTGTGTCTTTCTTTTTCTGGCAACCACCCTCTCCCGTAACTCCCTCTCAAGTATCACCTTCAATAATTGTTTGTGATCGTTTTAAAAATTTTCTTGTACCTTCCACTCTGAACACATACATATACATATATATACACATATATAGAGAGAGACAGATGGAACATCCACTGGCAATTGCCAAGGTCAGATATTCTAACTTGGCAATGCCTAGTGCTGATCATCAGTTTTCACCATCTCCAACCAAAAATGAAACAAAAGATGAACAAAAGTCACTTGTCTTTGATGCATCTTTTCTCCAAAACCAATCCCATATACCCCACGAGTTCATATGGCCGGACCATGAAAAGCCTTGTCCTGAACCTCCTCCCATGCTTCATGTGCCTTGTGTAGATTTGAATGGCTTCCTCTCAGCGGACCCTCTCGCTGTCTCCACCACAACTCAGCTAGTAAGGCAGGCATGTCTTGAACATGGTTTCTTTCTTGTGGTTAACCATGGGGTCGACTCACAACTCCTAAAAGCAGCCCACAAGAGCATGGATTTCTTCTTTGACAAGCCATTGGAAGAAAAGCAGAGAGTCCAGAGAAAGCTTGGGGACCATTGTGGTTATGCTAGTAGTTTCACTAATAGGTTCTCCTCCAAACTTCCATGGAAAGAAACACTCTCGTTTAGATTTTGTGCTGATGATCAACAGGCCTCAAACATCGTCGAAAGCTACTTCTTGAATGCAATGGGTGAAGATTACAGAGAATTCGGGTATGCAATTGCATTTATACCCGTTGCTGTTTTGTCTTCTTACTTTTTTAGCCCAACACTACGAGTTTTATTTCTTCCTACTTTTACTGACGCAATAATTTTGCTTCTCCTTCCCCTTCAGGAAGGTACACCAAAAGTACTGTGAAGCCATGAGCAGTCTCTCTCTTAGAGTTATGGAGATTTTGGGAATTAGTCTTGGAGTAGGACCGATACATTTCAGAGAATTTTTTGCAGGAAATGATTCAATAATGAGATTAAACTACTATCCTCCATGCCAAAAACCTGATCTAACTCTTGGAACGGGCCCTCATTGTGACCCTACATCCTTAACAATTCTTCATCAGGATCATGTTGGGGGCCTTGAAGTGTACGTAAATGGAAAATGGCACTCCATTCCTCCTGACCCTGAAGCTTTTGTTGTCAATATTGGCGACACGTTCATGGTGAGTTACAACATAGTATTCCCTTGGTCTCACTATTGTTGGCTCTTTCATTGATTTGTCTCAACTACTGCTTTGTTCCAATTCTTTAAATTTTTTGTCTTATGTTTTTCTTTCTTTCTATATTTATTTATTTTTTGGTTTTTAACTTTAGGATATAGACTATGTGCTTGTAGTAATCTCTTTAATTTTACGTCTAAATATGAACCAATCATTTCTACCGGACCTTCGACAGAAGTTCTCCATCGTCCTACTAGCTCTTAATCCAACATGTCTAACAGGAAGCTCATTTCCCCTCGACCAACTTAATAAGGAGAAAGGAACTGCCTTAACAATATGCATTTTGTTTAAAGAGTTCGTCTTCTTTGCACGTATGATTGAAGTACTAATTGGGGATGGATGTCTTTCAGGCTCTTTCAAATGGCATCTACAAAAGTTGCTTGCATAGAGCTATTGTGAACTCTCAAACTCCGAGAAAATCTCTTGCATTCTTCCTGTGTCCCAAAATGGATAAGGTTGTAAGCCCTCCAAAAGAATTGGTCTCTTCTGATTATCCAAGGATGTTTCCAGATTTTAGATGGTCAGCCCTGCTTGAATTCACTCAGAAACATTACAGAGCTGACATGAAAACTCTGGAAGCTTTTGTGAAATGGCTGAGCACCGAAGGGATTCTCAAGATACAGCAACTTAATTAGTCAAGTCAAATATTTTGCAAATTCTAGTGTATTAGACCTAAGAATTTTAGATCAAGACGACGGGAAAGTATAAGCAAAAAGATGGACCATCAACCCCTGAAAATAGTTAAAAGACAGAATCCACCAAAAAGCCTATGATGATCATGGAGGGTAGTATTGCAGTTACATATGGCTGATGCTGTGCTACATAGTATTAGACTATAATATAGCCTCTACAGACAACAAAATCCAGTATGAGACTGTGCAATATCCAATTTTTAAGAATAAAGAGCTTTATGGTTTTCATGATAGCATTTGAGCTTTTCATCGCTGCTGAGGGATACCTGTCTACTTTGCCTTTGGTCATCCATTCAGGACCATTCTTGACTTGGAGAGCTGAATCCGTACGCACTCGTACAGTACAGTTGAAAGTACCAAACAAAATTAAAAACTGGATGATGCCTTCCCTTAGGAAAAATGGATAAAGTTTAAGATGATACCAGATGCAAGTGAAGCTTGATTAAGTGCTAGAACATAATAGTCAAAATCCATGATATATAGATTAAGGGTTTCTTTTATTTGATTTATTGTTAACGATTTTTGTACTCTAACATGTGCTGATGCTATAAAATTCCAAAAAGAAAAAGAATAGAAAAATTGGTGGCCATACTATAAAATTACCACTCATTTCTAAATGGTATGCACTTTGCCAGAAAAATTTACACGGATCCCATTTTTAATCTTTTACCTAAGAGCACAAAATATAAGGTGCCATGCTTTAAATAGTCGATATTGTTATCATGCTACGCCTCGTGACTAAGATCAGCATGGAATAAATATATGTGGATTGTATTTACCAATACAATCATTGATGCTAAATGCTTTCGTGCCACCCATTATCCCAGAAATATTTTCCTTGGACTAAATAAATAACAGGTATTCGCATTTATTTTATGATTTGCGAGTAATTTTATTTGAATATGGTCAAATTTTTAACGGGGACAGCTCTTCCAACGTTATTCTTTCATTTTCATGGGTTTTAAATTTGAAACTTCATGGTTAAGGAATGCAAGCCCCCTTCCACTTGCATCAACATTTGTTAATAGTCAATTGTTGCTACTTGATTGGAAATTCTTTGAAAGCAAAAGTGTGAAAAAATACACGTATTGGGTTGCGGTTGAGTTATGTTTTCCAATTATTAGGCAGAGATATTACATTATCTTCATGGTGGCCCTCGGAGTTGTAATGTCCAGTTTTGCAGCAGCACTAACTTGATCTTAAACCATCATTATTATGGCTGTTACCCTGAAGCAACTAATTATTCCATGTATATGGACCCTTTCTTCAGGAATTTCTTCATGGCCCTCCTTGACAAGTATCTTTCCGCTATAGAGCTATCATATCACCTTCTTTTTCCTGATACCTGAGTTGTCAGCCGTGGTCGAATACTGAGATCTTGAGGGGGTGCAGCAAGCATCTCAATGCCAACTAAGTCCGATAACGTTTTGACAAGAAACTTTGGGCGGGATATGCAAAAGGGAGATCAAGGCTTGAATTGGACGATAAATGAAGGAAAAAGAAAAGCAATTCCTGGAACAATTTTTTTATGGACAAAGTTATTCTCCGATCCCATCGCACCATGTTAGAATATTTGAATTTACATCATAATCTTAAGTTGTCCACATTTAAGAAAATGTCATGCAGTTATGTGGAATGAAAAAAATAAAAAAAGGATGCCAAATAAGATGGATCAATCATTGTATGAGATTTTTTGTAACCCTCCCACCCCATCCTTACATCCTTCCTTCCCCAACTGTCAGGTACAAAATTTGAACCCCGAATCTGACGATGGAGTTTTGAATGTTTTGAGTTAATTTGTTTTATAAATCTTTTACATATTTTTAAATTTTCTATTTTTTTCATAAATCGATGGCTTGAAAAGTAAAAAGATACAACATGCTAAAAATTATATATATAATTGTTTGTATTATTTTTAAGTTGGTGCAAAAAGGTATTATCATGGTTGTAAGTTATTGCAAGTTATTTTTAAGAGTATTATAAATCATTCAGAATTTTAAGTAATTTAACATTTCTTGTTCGAACCAAAGATACAAAAACTATTAAAGAGTGATCTTGTTATTAACTTTTAAATTTTCATTACAAAAACTATATCAATCAATTAACAAAAATTAAGAGATAAATTTAGTGTATTATGATAATTAAGGAATCACCAAAAAAAGGGCAAATTTAGAATGAAATTATATTCTCTCTCCAAATATGAGTTTTTAATATTATATTTTGAAATGGGTTTCAAATGTTACAAAAAGTTTAAAATATGAGAGCCAAATGAGATTTTTCGAAATTTGAGAGCACCAAGTGAAACTATCAAAAACCTCAGGGAAGGTTTCTGAAATTATCCCCGATTCAAAATGAAGAGTATTGGGAGAAAAGTGTCCAGGGGCAATTACTGTACAAGTTAGAAATATCACTAATGTCGCTATATGTTTATGCAAGCATTAGGCAATTTGGAAAACCTAATTATAGCTTCTTCTTCTTCTTTTTTAATGTACTAGAAAGAAACAAAAGTAGCTAAACATCGTGCACATGTGGTGGGATCCTTTAAACATGATTGCATATATTTTGGGCGGATGAAGAAGATCCCCCAGGCTATAATGGGTCAAGTACAACCTAAAATGGTGTAAGTCAACAAACAAATCGTTGCCGTCATTTATGGAACCATTACCAGTACAAGGTTGCATGAGATTTATTAAAGCTGTTAGGGGCAGTTTGCCTGTTTTGAGTGTGCTCTCCAGGTAGAAATGGCATTAACAAAAAGTGATCTTTAAAAAAGTGAATGGAAAATAAAGGGATTTTATTGATAAGAGACACGGTAGACGACAGTCTTGCAACAGTTTCGAGCATTTTCTTGTCCCTGTGTCTCATTTCATTTGTCATGTACACCAGGCTCAGTTTTCATAGAAAAGTTTCTTGCCTTTCTTGCTTATTCATACACTATTGTTTCAGGTAGATTAATTTGGGATAGGCTACATAGAACTCCCATAACTGAGGTTCAATTGAATTAAACCAGACATTTTTCTTCTAACCTGAATTCTTGTGTTACACTGGATTATCTTTTTTTTTTTTTTGGGACTACTTTGAATTTAAAACCTAACAGCAACAACAGTCATCCCTCCCTGTATATCATCTGTATGCATGGGTAACTTTGCCGTGAAAAACAAAAGAGAGAAAGAAATTTCTTACTTGAAATTTCAAACAAACGTATTGATGGCATTGGCGTCCGACGGAGAACAAGCCTCACAGGAAGGAAATGTTTTATATTTTTACCCAGTGATGCTCTGAAATTGAAGTTTTGGTTTGACCAGCCAAGGTAGAGACAAAATGTCAAAATCTCCTTTTGTTTCCTTGTACAAAGATTCTCCTTAGTTTTTGAGGATGGTGTCACTGAGTCAGCCATGGAATTGGAAGATTAGTAGACTAGTCATTTTCTTTGTTTTCATGTTCAAAAGTAGGTTGCAACAATCTATCTTCAGCTAGTTGATCAATATAAACTAAAAGCTAGCTCAAGTAATCAAGTGAAAATTGACTTCTTCTTTTTTTCAAAGTTTTTGGGATCATGCATTCATCCTCAAGGTGACTAAATGCTTTGAATGTATAAGCTCTAATGAGATGATTGACATCCCAACTTAAAAAGCCCAACATTTCCCCATGGAGAAGTGCTTTTGTAATCAAACTGTGCTATCTTTTCTGGATTGAGGGTTTTGAAGATCAATTAGCATTATAAGTTACCTAGCTGAACTTCCTTTGCTGCACAATTCAATTCGACTGGACATGGAATTTTTTCCGCACTTTCTTCTAGTGATACACGGCTATCTTTTCAGCTGGATGGATTGAGGAAGAAGAAAAACCATGAATGTGATCAAGCAAGCATCCCTCAGCTTTTGATGATTCTGGAACTTCACAAATCGATAACGACACCTGAGATTGCAAAGATCAATTGGAGTTGAAATCCGCTGAATTTGGCATGTAGAAAAACAAGCTACGAGACAGATTTTGTACATCAAGAAAACCGGACAAGGAAATAGCAGGCTGCACTGAGTTGATTGAACAAGTTTTGGAGCTTGGAAGCTTAGACCAATTCATGCACCATGTCTCGTAAGCATTTTGAAAGTTATAACTGCACAATTTTGTGAGGTGACCTTATTTTTCATTTGTTTGTTTGTCTGTACGATCTTTCTCAATCTAATGTGTGAGACTTATGCTTGAAAATTTTCGACAAACAGCCAAAGAGATTCCATATATATAGCTTGTATCTCGCTTTCCTTTATCCAAAATTCACTGTCAACTAGTTTAATTTAGTAGAAAAAAAACATGATCTAACCACTAATAAAAGCCATAAGCTCTAATCTATACATGATCATTACCTCATCTATTAGCAGGGCTAGGCAAACCCACGTTGTCTTGACTGAGACGACTGCTTAAGATTAATCTATAAGGAGGGAGAGAACAAAATGTGACTGAATAATTGAATGGACAACTGAATTCAATGGTAAACCTATGTACAACAACAACGTTCCTGTTGTTGATAACAGGAAGATAACACCTGATGCGAACATATATTGATATTTTAGTAGAATCACGTCTGAGATAACTACAATGTCTTTGACTCAATGGATTAAGTCTTCTGACTTGATTGTATAATGTTAAGGGTGTCATGGTCGAGGTCATTGACAATTTAACATCATGCTACAGTGTATATGAGTAAAACCTTATAGTTTACTAGGTAATTAAATTTTGTCCTACTATAAACTTCTTATCTTTGTGATGCGAACATTAAAAGCTTCCCTGTCATTTTTAAGAGGTCAATGGTGGGATTTCACCTCTCTATTCAGAGCACTGCCATTTAAAAAAAAAAAAAAAAAATCAACCGTGGAACTTCACCTATCTTTTGATGACTCGACTACGTTAAATTGCACACCCTCATTTAGAACTCGAGGCCTATTGATCATAGGTTTTAGCAGTGTCCATAAGCAAAATAACGAGATTAAAAATTAAGAGAAAGGGTCTGTCTAATGAGTGTTTAAATGGGAATTCGTTAAGATGTAATTAGAGTGTTAATTTTTTTAAAAAAAATAAAGCTAATTAAGAAAAATATATAAATGCAAGAGAAAGTAATAATTAAAGCATTTCATATATTGATAATTTTACTTACCACTTGATGACTCTACTAATTGACATTGTACACCCCCATGTAGAACGCAATGGGACCTAATAATTTGTTACAGGTGAAACATTTTAGCAACGTCAAAAGGTAAAATAATGAGATTAAAGTTGTGCAATATGAAGCCTTCCTTCTCAAACATTAATGAAATATTTATCAAACTAATTGAGCTAATTGGTTATGGGGATTGGTGCACGAATTTTCATTAATCACTTTTAATCCCATCTATAGTTTGTTAATAGTAGATGTTTCAATAGTTGTGGCTGGAAAATAATTCCCCGGCATTCAATAAAAAAAGAAAATAATTCCCCGTTGCATTGGAAAAAGACGGCAAAATTGGGTTCTGTAACAAATAATTGACGGACAATAAAG